>NC_090282.1:10873653-11179553 GCF_037392515.1 Haliotis asinina
ACAAAAGGTGTAAGAAAACCCTGTGAACCAGCAAAACAGAACAAAGACAAGTCTAAAACATTCAAACACAAACAGAGAGACAGTTATGCAGAATGTAACAGCGAGAATCTGAGTTACGACCATAGCTAACATGTACACCGTAGAATGCTCTAGCATTCTCCCGGAGAGTAACAAATAAACAAACCAAACTCAAGAGGAGGTAACACTAAAACACTTCCGGAAAGCCTGCTGCCAAAATCTTTAAAATGCTGACCACCTGTTATACGGAATGTGACTCATCATAATTATTATTCAAAACACTAAACGTTGTGACCCAATAATAACACTCGTAACACTCTCCCCCTTGAGGAAAAGAAAGTTTCATAGAAACTTTCTGTTACAATCGTAGCAATAATAACACAATAACATGACATGTAATAATGTGAGAAATATGAGAAAATTCTTGCAGAATTACTATGACAAAATGAAGATACATACATACAGCATCATCAAGTCATCATACATTTACACCCTGGAGCGTGCATCAGCACAAACCTTGTCTATGCCTTTCATGTGTTTGATCACAAGATTGAACCCTTGCAAGGTCCAACTCCATCTCATAAGTCTCTGGTTCTTGTTCTTCATTTTGTGTCAATGGATTGTGATCTGTAAAAAACCAAGGTACACTTCAAAATGCTGTAAAGCTAACAAAAGACCTAATGTCTCTTTCTCAAAGATTGAATAATCTCTTTGATGCTTGTCAAATGTCTGAAAAATAACAAACAGGATGTTCAATTCCTGAATCATCCTCTTGAATCAGGACAGCACCTGCACCAACATCACTTGCATCAATTTGCAACTTAAATGCTTTCTCAAACTTTGGTGCCTGTGATACTGGAGAATTCATGAGTATGGCTTTGACTTTTTCAAATGCAGTCTAACAACTGCTATCCCACTGAACTTTTACCCCAAACGGTTGGTAAGTAGAGATACAACATCTGAGAAGTTTGGGCAAAACTTTGTGTATAGCCAGCCATACCCAAGAATCTCATGAGTTCTCTCTTAGCTTGAGGTACTGGAAAATGTACAATTGCTTTAACGTTATCATGAACTGGTTGTACCTGGCCGTACCCTACAACATGCCCTAAAAATTCAACTTGTGCCTTGCCGAATTCACACCTGGCGAGGTGCACAGTCAACTTCGCCTCAGACAGTCTTTCGAAGAAAGCACAAGTCCTTTTCAGATGGTCATCCCACTGGATGTCGTGACCGATGACATCATCCAAATAAGCTTCGACACGATCAAGGCCTGATGTGACATTGTTGACGAGTCTCTGGAACGTGACTGGAGCGTTCTTCAGACCAAACAGCATCACCTTGTCTTGATACAGACCATCTGGCGTAGCGAATGCCGATATTTTCTTTGCTGAGTCTGTAAGTGGAATCTGCCAGGAGGCTTTCAGTAAGTCAAACTTACTTATATACTTAGCTTGACCAAAGCGATCAATGCAATCGTCCGCTCTCGGAATAGGATATGAATCAGTTCGTGAGAGCGCATTGACAGCTTTCATGTCAGCTCAGCAGGGCAACCACCTCCACTCTTTGGCACAAGAACACACGGTGAACTCCACAGACTGTCACTGGGTTCAATAATGTCATTGTCCAGCATGTATTTCACCTCTTTCCACAGAATTTCACGTTTCACTGGATTCATCCGATATGGGTATTGTGTTACAGGCACAGCATCACCTACATCTATATCATGGCTAACAACATCACTTCCACCTGGCACATCAGGAAATAATTAAGTGAGAGAACTCATAAATCGAATCTGACATTTGAACTTTCTGCTCAGGGGATAAATGTGATAGTTTCTCATCAAGGTGAGCTAACACATCAGAATTTCTCAACTTTCGTGAAACATTATCACTAAGATCATCAAACTTCACATTTTGTACTAACACAATCATCAATGTTGTCAACATTTTCACAATTGTCTTTAGTAAAATCAGTAACCGGGAGAGTGTGGCAATACAATTGACATGTTTGGTTTCTAACGTGTCATGATATTTCTTAATCATGTTGACATGTCACAATCTCTTTTGTTTACGACGACCTGGCATCAGGACGACAGTGTCACTAACCTTTTTGTCAACAACACATGAACCTTGATATCTTGCTCTCAGTGCAGGCCAGGAATGGGAAGCAAAACTAACACTTTCTCACCACAAGTAAAATTTCTCTCTTTTGACGTTCTGTCATAGTTTAGCTTCAGTTTTCAAACTTTCAAGTATTTTTTCTGGCCAACTCTGGCCAGCTTTTGATAGTCAGTCCCTAAATGTAGACATATAGTGTGAGAGATTGATCTCAGGTCTGTCATTGAGCCATTGTTCTTTTAAGTGTTCTAGTGGGCCACGCACACTGTGACCAAATACAAGTTCAAATTGGCTAAACCCTAAACTTTCCTGAACTGACTCTCTGACAGCAAACAGCAACAAATGCACACCCTCATCCCAATCTTTCTCCGTCTCGAAACAATAATGTTTTAATGTTAACACAGCGATATATTCAGTCATAGTTTCAAGAAGTAACAAGTAATGAAACCAAACTCAAGAGGAGGTAACTGTAAAGCACTTCTGGAAAGCCTGCTGCCAAAATCTTAAAATTGCTGACCATCTATTATGCGAAATGTGACCCATCATAATTATTGAAAACGCTAAACGTTGTGACCCAATAATAAGTATTACTTAATTAATAACAAAATATACACTCGTAACAATTGTCCCAGTTAAGTCGCCGCGAGAGTCAAGGGTTTTAGTAGCCATCGCTCGATTTTGCGGATGACACAAGAAAAACGTATTTAGAGTTTTCTCCCTTCCACTGAATTCCACTCGCTAAACATCGTTAATTTCCGTGCATCATGCGTCATGTTAGTAAAGCATGTATGTACAATGCAAGTAAGGTACACAATGATGCATGTCCAATAGCTTCGTTGTTATGTCATCTTATATTGAAAATATTTATAATATGAAATTTGTACATTCAGTTTACTCCTTTGTTTGTGGTGTTATAAGAATTCGAAACAATATCCATTTATACATAATTACTCAATCGCATATTTTTAGTAAATAACCATTGAGCAACGAAAGTGAATTCTCTTCATTTGACTTTTCAACAAAACGTCCCCCTGGTACTCTTCCTTTTTTGTATTTGTTAAGGAGGCAAACCCTCGCAAATGTCTGCTTCAGTATACCAGATTGCCTTCTGCGGAGCCATCAGTGCATTCGATATTTAACAGGGTCATCGAAACTTTAATTCAGGGTATTGAATGTTCAACACAATGCTTAGATATTACAACTTTGGGAAAAGATGTTCCCCAGCATATCAATAACATCATAATCTCTGGGTGGAAGTATGCAAAGACTTCCGGATACAAGTTCGAACTGAAAGATGAGAAATGTGTGTTTTGTAACAAAGTAAGCCAACCTTGAGCAGTGGTAAGGCGGGTGGTGTGTCTGCCGGTGGTCAGGTCCAGGAGGAAATCAACAACTTCCTATCGGTGTTAATTATCACCAGTCATCGACAGTGATGGACAGGATGAAACTAGTTGATATGCAACTGCAAATAACAACTTGTTATCGCATGTTGGCTACCACCTTTCGTCGACAGTGATGTGCAGAATGACGTTAGCTGATATACAACGCCAGTTAACAACTGTTATCACATGTTGCTTACCATCAATCGTCAACGGTGATGGACAGAATGACACTAGTCCTTCTAATGACCACTGGCTGATACGTGATCCGGATGCTGGGGAATGGGTATAAAAGCACCCCAGCCGATGGACAGAGCAGAGAGGGTCTTCGCGGCAGCCGGACCAGCACATGTCCTCGATGTACTGGAAGAACTTGACTTAACGATGTTGTGTGTAGTGTTACAGTTTATAGCTGCAGAAGGTGATTACCTTGTTCACAAGTTAAATAAGAATGGAGTACATCCAGTGCTCAGACGATACTTCAGAACGAATAACATTTGTGCACGTTTTGAGATTTTAAAGAATTGTTAACGATTCATCCCTGATTTGCCTGGTACCACTGCCGCATGATACATCTGAGGAAATCTAAAGCCTTTCTGCAATCAGAGTTGTTTTGACGCTTTGAAACCAATCACACTAGAGTGTGACGCATCGTCATATAGTGTTATGATGGTACTGGTGTGCAAACTTTCTGGTGGAACAGAGTGAATCATTGGGTATGTGCACCGCCAAATCGTACCTGTAAAGGGAAACTACTCGCAACTGGAAGTCCTCAGTGGCATTTATGGCTAAAGGTAATTAAACAAATACCAGTGACGGCGAGGTTTAGGGGAGGTTATTCATGGTAGCGGGCCACTATGCGCGGCTATATGAAGGGCTTGTAAACTCGGGTAGTGCAATGTCAACTCATGTGTCGTCGAAATAGCTTAATTTGATTTTCTTTCCTTGTATGTCAGTATGGATTATGGGCACAATAATTTTCTGTTTCCAAGTATGGCACTTGTGCTGTCAGACGAAACTTTGTTTTAATGACAAGCAAGCATGAATGGATTAGGGTACATACATCTTGTAGTAAGGTGTGTATTTTCATTTTGTGGTGTGGTTCCGAACCATGAAACTTGACCTGATCGACATAAATGAAAAGGTAAATTTGTTGGAGAATAAATGCCTCGGCGTGTGAGTAAAGAGAAATCACGATTTGTCTATGCTGTATACCTGGATTGCGGACGTTTGGTAGAGAACTGTATTTATGGCTTTTGTCGTAGGTTTGACGTCTAGGCATGATGCCACGTATGTTACACTTATGGTAACGTTCATTCTTGTCAAAAACAGGAGTCAATAACGTGATTGTACCACAATCTAGAACAAGGCTGTTAGGTGATTGGAAAACATCATCGTTTACCTTGTCTGGCTCTTCCTCTGTTCTCCGACAGTGGACATGTCTTACCGTGTTTCTAGACGTATAAGTATTCCACTCATTCCGACTCCTTACTAGTCTTGTTGCACATTTGGACGTATAAGTATTCGGCTTATGCCGACAGTGGATACGCCATATTGCACATTTCGACGAGTAAGTATTCGGCTTATTCCGCTGGGGACACGTCATATTGTACACGTGGGCGTTCACATATTTTGTTTATAAAGAATGTAGACACATCATTTTGTACACCTAGGGGTTTTTGTGATTCATGTATAATAAAAGTTGGCTTGTTCCACCCGTGGACACATATGTTTGTGTTTGTGCAACTCAATAACACAGATCGTATTTAGGGACCTTGACTCGTTGCACTGCATTTAATATTGCATTAAAAGTAAATTAGTTTTAAGATCTAAAATTACCATTGATTACGTCCGATTGATTGCGATATTCAATGTCGATGATGTGGTCAAATATACATGAAAAACAAAATATAACAAAACAAATCAAATCCCTAGCGAGGAATTAAGATCAGTCAGTGATAAAAACAAAAAGCTGAGTTTGAGCCTCAGATTCACACACAGCGTAGTATCCTGTTGTGGATGGATCTCGGGGCTGCGCTGGAAGCAACACCTTTCTGACATTACCATCTATGTTGTGTACCATATATTGAGTGAATATCATATAACGCCGCTTGTTAAAAATTTTACGACCCAAAAATATTGCTTACCATTGACTTTTAGGCAACATATGCATCGTTTTCGTTCTTAACCGATGTGAGGTCATTGACAAACCAACCTCACCTCGATCCTACACAAAACGGAACACATAACTTGTGGAAGATAATTGGAACACTCTCACGACTCACACGACAGAAAAGTCGGTAATCTTTTGCAGTCAGAATTTCATCAGCATAATATTTTGTGACGTTAAACCTAAATCAACAGCAACATTTGTTCGTGTTAAGCAGGCAAGGCACGAACATCCACAGGTGTCCACTGGTTTACGTATAGTATGCCAGCCTGGACATCCATCGGTGTACATATAGTGTACCTGCCTTGACATCGATTGGTTCACACATAGTATACCAACCTGGACATCCATCGGTGTACATATAGTGTACCTGCTTTGACATCGATTGGTTCACACATAGTATACCAACCTGGACATCCATCAGTACACGTACAGTATGCTTGTTTAGGCACAAATTGGTTCACACAAAGTGCTAATGTGGACTCCAACCGGGTCACATACGGTATGACAGCCTGGGCATCGATTGGTTCACATATAGTATGCCAGCCTGGGCATCGATTGGTTCACATGTTGTGTACCAGCCTGGACATCGATTGGTTCACATGTTGTGTACCAGGCTGGATATCGATTGGTTCACATGTGACACGCCAATATTAACTGGTTTTCATGTAGTACAAAAACCTGGGGCATCAACTGCTTAACATGTTGTATGTCGGTATGGACATCTATTGGCTTACAGAGTGACAGAATGAGTGAGAATGGAGAGAAATCAATGCTAAACTACTCCTTCGTTAAAATAAATTGATTCGAGCATTATTATTCAAACATAACCTCAAATCCGCAAGTACATTAATTTTGTTGAGAAGGGTTCCCTTTATTTGTATAGTCAATGCTGTCTGAAACAATATCTCTGCATATGTGCTTGACAGTATTATCAATACCAGTGCATATTTAAGAAAGATATATATGGTTCTATAAGTAGAACCATATACATGATATATATTTATCGACCATTCGCAATTTTCTGTTCCCCATAAATATGATCTGCTTTTAATGTAACGACGTCAAAATTATGTATGCAGGATATTGGGATATCTGTCGTTCATCGGAAGACAGGTTAGCGTTCGTATTGTTTTTTCCGAACTGAAATCAAAATGTAGATGATATTAATTCACAAATATTCTCATATTCACATCCGATCAATAGTGCATACATACAAACATCACGATACTCTGCGATAAGAAAAGTTAATACACAATTAATAATTGGTGTAAACTGACGATGAAAGCACCAGATAAAATGCAAATTGCTCTCTTTCATACTATGTATTTAAACCTAGGGTATATTGAATTAAATATGTCTCAAGTATTGACCTGTTATACCTTTCCTGTCGAAGAGTGTAGCATCAATTCTCCCCAATTCACAAGACAATCCCGAATTCGACGAACCATACTTGGTTCATACAATCCCATTCTTACTACAGAGCAGTGCCAAGTTATTTGTGAGTATTTGGTGTTTGTTGACGGCCAAGCCTTGACAGAGTACTGGCCATCTTAAGGTATTTTGCTGCCGAAGGTTTTGTACACAGTAACACTACGGCCCTGCATTGTCATACTGACACACAAAACGACTAGAATGTAGGATGCTGTCTCAGTATTACTGCCCAGTGACATGTCTCGGAGTGAAATTGAAGGTTTTCTGTCAGCCACACTAACCCCAGAGCTCACAGTTGCTGATCCAACCACTCGTTCTATCTAACGCTCCCGGCATGACAACGCGCATTTCGTTACACTTTGGTAATGGAACATTGTCAATCATTTTCTCACATGGATACAACATTTTCACATATATATCCAAATAACTTGGATCCCGGATAATATCAATAAAATGGTATATCTCCTAGTTTGTGTAGTATTATTGAAAGTTTTAAATATCTCGGGTTTCAGAAAGTGATATGTAAACGTTTCGGCTTACATGTATTTCATCACAATAACATTTTTCCTTACATTTTCTAACATATTTCGTCTACGGACAACATTTATAACCTCCGACATACTACAAGTTGGATTAGTCCAACTGATAAGGCCTGGCACCATATACTGTCATGTTGTGAAACAAACCAATACATCTGTCCATGTCAGATCGCCGTAAATACAAGCGGCAAAACCCTTCCTTTATCGCATCCAAACTTTGTACAAACCTGACTGTATGATACGTACGTGTTAGTGAGCGCATCTGTGAGTGATAGTGACACATGAGGAAACTCGTCACAAAAACATGCAAGGTCATGCTTGTTCATAAGTAAACAAAACTAACACCCACGTCAGGTCATATAACTTAAGTTGTTATTGTGCCCAGTTGAAAAAGATAAAACACTACTTAAAATTGCAAAATTACTCTTAACAAGATATTCAGAATTCTCAAGGACAAGAGAGCATTGACAATAAACACTGCATCCTCTACATAATCCACGGTGTTTGTCTTCCAAACTTAAACCGAACATAATTCGGTATTCGTATGATTGTCGATACTCGTGTCATGAGAGCAGCTCATAGTTTTCTTTCACTACAATATGCATATCTTTGATACCGTGCATCGGATCAGAGATCTGAATACAAAAGAAATCAATTATTGCAAGATGCGTCTTAACCCTTGAGCCACTCTGGTCTTGTTTCAAACCCGACAATTATATTTCCTATTTTAGGTCAATCAAGTTAACCTCCCTTGCAACTGCACCTTGAGGCATCTCTTAGTATTACTTAACTTTCACTTCAAATACATAAACATTCTCAGATTATCCTGTCTATTTCTACCTGAGGGCATGTTGAGCGTGTCTTTTGTTGACAAGCGTTATTCGCAAATACGCCGTGTGATACAATACGGCTGCGTTCTGTTCATACAACATATACATTCACTCTTCACATCTCAGGTAGATGGTCTACCTTTGTGATTTTCTTCTGAAGGGATGACGTAAATCCAGGGAAGGCCATTGCAGGAAGCAAATGTACTGTTAGTCCCCATGGTCCCCTTTGCCTCCAGTATGGTGATCTACCTACTGTTGTTGTCTAGTTATAGCCTGTTTATATTGTCATTTATAGTTAAAATAGTTTAATTAAATTACAAGTCTTAAATTTATTCCTTTGACAATCCAGTTTCTTTTTACCGATCTTCGTCGATCGGTGTTGTATAATTTAATTGTTAATTTACAACTTTTTAAGTCACAATGTGGCTAAAATATTACCTGTGTGACTATAAGGTTTAACTCACTCTGGTTTCCTTCGAATGAGACATGTCTGTGAACATATATAGAGGCATACGAAGCAGAAGCAGCGTGTGCCAGACAGTCCCCATCATGTATGAGTAATTGGTATTCTTGCAGCTTATCATAACCTGGAACCAATGACTCCTATATGAAGGGTCATGTAAGGCTGACAGCATATCCACTCACATTATATTGAGTTAGCATATCGCTACGCAGTATGCATTGTAATCATACGCATAAAAGAAACACGCGAACAATATGGGGCGAAATCCTTCATTTCCTACACCAAATAGAGCATATCGTGCGTAAAAATGAAACGTTGCTCACATGTCTGGATATCTCAGCACTAATGACATACTAACGAAAAGCAGGATGTTGAACATTTAATCCTCGATATTAACAGAATTTGACTATGTAATCCAGGGCTGCTTTCACGAAGCAACCTTCACTGACGTTAACCATAATTCAATTTCTTTAGCACTGCATTAAAGTTACTTTAGTGACTTATGAAATGAGGCCCTGGCATATCACGAATATCAGCAGCAGTGTCTGGTGTACACGTGATATCACCTTACTATTATGTTTCATCACTCTGGTGATGGTCACATGATACATATCTGAATATCCTCCTTGTCACAAACTTTGATAATCACAATTTAAGTTCAGTATGTGCCACCCAAGCCGTGAGCGTCCCCTTTAATTAATCAGCACTGGGAGTCCTTCTTAATGAAAACAGCCAGCCTTAAGCTGTTTATTTCCTGATACAATCACAGTCTTATTACACTATCTTTACACTTGTATTATCTAGACTGGTAAACTCTGCCTTGCAGCAGCAACAACACAGCTCCTAAAACTGCTCCACAACCGTTTCGTTCAAGAAAGATTTAATTCACTTATTTGTAGATACCTAAATATTGGAAGATTTGTTCAGCGGGACTGGCCAGAATCCGATATAGTTGTATAGCTGGATGTGCGCATGTGTTGGGCGATGCAACCTATAGGAGGGCGCGTGGTCGTATTGATCGTTCGCTATGATCAGTGAATGACGATATACAGGAGGAAAGCAGTCACTGCCACTTCAGCTAGCCACAACTACCTGATAACGTCGGTGAAGGAGCTAGATAACTTTTGTTTGCGATTCAAGTGCTTCAGAAGAGTTCAGCGGATATGTAGTGTGGGAATGGGCAAGCTCTGAGGAAACCCATGCCGCTATTTCCTTACATGATGGGAGAAAATGTTACATTTGATAAACTTCTCAGAGCATACGGCATGAACGGCACAGATGCGGCAACTGTGGTTAACGATTCCGTCAACGTCGTTCCCTGTACGAACGCCACGGGAAACGTGTCCCAGTTGAAATGTATATCAGTGGATCCGACGTCAGGAACGTTACCTCGAGAAATTACATTCCACGACGACAACTTGGTGTCTGTGATCGCTTACTCATGTCTGTTCCTTGTGGCGGCCTGTGGGAATCTTACTGTTTTTATTACGTTATTTCGTAACAGGAATATTAAATCCCGTGTCAATCTCTTCATCATGCACCTGTCCATAGCGGATTTAATAGTAACTTTCGTCATGCTGCCGTTGGAGACAGCGTGGAACATCACAGTTGCATGGAAGGCGGGTGAAGTTGCCTGCCGCATCCTAATGTTCTTTCGTGCCTTCGGTTTGTACCTTTCCTCCTTCACGCTTGTCACCATCAGCCTGGACCGGTATTTTGCAATCATGCGACCTCTGAGTTTAAACGACGCGGACAAACGAGGGAAGATAATGTTGGTCCTGGCATGGATCTTCAGCTTTGTAGCTAGCATCCCACAGGTAAGACCAAACCTGCATTTCCCAATATTAACACAAGTCACATACACCTTACGTCTCTCACCCGTACAGCACACACACACACAGAAACAATTCAAGTTACTTGTACTGAGTTTTTAACCAAAACTGTGTAATCAGTCTTCAGGATTAGGTGTTTACAGCTTTATCCAACCACGGTTTTGTCCATCGCAATGCAAAAATACGAATTATGAATCAATCATAAAAGTTAACTTATTGTGCTTTGTTCCAAGCGAATCTCTGACCGATTATTGCCGATTACGTCAGGGCCCTTAAGTTTTCACTGATACAAAATAGCAGACGTTGGCACCTTTCGGTGTCGATGTTATGACACAGAATACAAGGTGCCTCCTGTGGGGTGTCGGTGCACTGACACAGAATACATGGTACCTCCTGCGGGGTGTTGATGCACTGACACAGAATACAAGGTGCCTCCTGCGGGTATCGATGTTCTGACACAGAATACAAGGTGCCTCATTTCGTTGTCGATGTACGAACAAGATACAAATATGCGCCCTGAACATTTTGATGTACTAACACAAAATACCATTGCCCTCTTTCGGTACTCACGTACAAACACAGAATACAAGTAAGCCCCTTTCGGTGTTGACATACCCATGCAAAATGCAAGTTTTCTCTAACGATGTCCATGTACAGACAAGATACATTTTTCTTCCTTGAAGGTGTTGATGTACTGACACAAAATACACATTTATGTACAAGAAGTTTGTTCAGTGGTGCGGTGCTATAATTACACAAGATATAAGTTTGTTTCCATGTCAGTGTGAGTGCTGACAAAGAATTCAACCCTGTCGTCTGCCATTCTTGTTTCTGTATTAAATCTAATGAAAGGCATTGCGCCAGCTGACAGAATCGTCAATCTTTCGATTTTGCTAACAATAAACCTCTCTTCTAATAAAGTCTTCAATAAGTTCTTCCACGTAGTTGAGTGGACTTCCACATTGCCTCAGTCAGTGGTAGCAGCTAATGCAGGGGAACTCAGTCACGGTTGTATATTTGAGTCCTACACTCTGTTTGATTAGGAAAGTAACTTCGTCTTCACCATCTATTCCTAATTCGAACACAAACAACCCCAATCCAGTCTCCGGGCACCGGTAACAACCTCAGGAAACAAACATATTAATCACTCTTGTCGCTGTACTCCCTATTTCATTCCATTTCATATCTAAATGCATTTCCCCTATATTCTAAATCAGCTTTATGTTAGACCTATGAACCAGTTTACAGACGGGGTTGCATTTTCGTCTCAATCTTTTTTTCCGTTATTCCACAGTTACGTAGGGTCCGAATCACTCGAAAAATTGGGTTATATTTTTGCTTCATCGGTAGATACCGTAATTCAAGTGGAGCAGCCACCGTCTTTAGGTGACCATATGGTGCTGTCACAAAGTAATGTTGCATTATTCCTTAACCATTATTAAAATGTTTTCTCCCATTTGGATCGAATTCTTGGATCTCTGGTATTGCGGTGAAAGTAAGATCACCCATCAAGAGAATAGTTATCATATATAGTATCATTAAAGAACATATCTGGATACCTTCATACGATATAAACCTTGAACACAACATCATCACCCTCGCCATGACGTCATAGCACAGACGGACTTCATGATGCCAGCAACTTTGGTCGTTGCGTAGGCGATCTCGATTTGTTTCGACAATGGTTCTGACATGTAGATGAATTGAATTCAAAGGTTTTAAATATATAATTTATATTTTTCGATGTGTACGTAGGCGCACAGTCGATATAGACCAAGGGCGTCCTTTAGAGAGGTTCACCGTGAAGACGTTATCTGTAGCATCTCTTGGTACGAACGTCATGGAATCAATTTCTATCGTTTAGTATGATGCCATTCGCATGGAAACTCACTATTTGTAATTGTTTTGTTACAGGCGCATGGTTCACATAGGGACACTTGGGTATTGCCACAAGTATGAAATTAAAGTATAAATGCCTGACAAAAATGATTAAATGATTGGGTAAATCACGACTATTCAGTCATTGACGTACAGCAGAAAACGCAATGGTCGTTATCCCGATATTCTTTAACACTGACGTACAACAACAGCAGCGCAATGGTCATAAGCCCAATATTCTTCAATACTGACGTACAACATCAGTGAGTGAGTGCGTTTAGTTTTACACCGCACTCAGCAATATTCCAACTATATGGCAGCGGTCTATAAATAGTGGAGTCCGGACCAGACAGTCCAGTCCTCAACAACAGGAGCATCGATCTGCGCAATTGGGAAGCGATGACATGTCTCAACCAAGTAAGCGAATCTGGCCACCCGTCCCTGTTAGTCGCCTCTTACGACAAGCATTGTCGCCTATTATGGCAAGCATGAGTTGTCCCGGGCCTTCACGAGTGAGTAACGCAATGGTCTTAACGCCAGCGTTTCTTAACAATAACGTACAACACCGGAAACGCATTGGTCGTAACCCAAGTATTCTTTAATACTGACCTACAATATCAGTAACGCAACGGCCGTCACCCTGATGTTCTTTAACACTGACGTACGGTAGTAGTAGAACAGTAGTCCTAACTCCGATATACCTTAGGAAAGACGTGGAGCAGTACTAGTCCGATGGCCTCGGCCTCCTATACACTTCAACACTGACCAGCAGAAGCAGTAACGCGATTATCGTAACTACTATATACTGCAACACTGACGCACAGCAGCAGTGGCGCAAAGATCTTAACTCCCATTTCGTTGACACTGTCGTACAACAGACAACAGTAACACAGTGGTCGTAAATCCGATATTCGTTGACACTGGCGTACAGCAGCAGTAACACTATGGTCGTAATTCCGATATTTGTTAACACTGACGTACAACATGCCCAACGCAATGGCCGTAATCCCAATATTGTTTAACATTGACCTACAATATAGTAATGCAATGGTCGTCACCCTGATGTTCCTTAACGCTGACGTACGGTAGTAGTAGTAGTGCAATGGCCCTAACTCCGCTATACCTTAGGAAAGACGTGGAGCAGCACCAGCATGATGGCCTCGGCCTCCTATTAGAAGATAAACATCATGGGTTGGCCAATTTCTGGGTGTTATTGAGTATTTGAAGGATGGGAATATATTTGGAACGTCATGTGTTGGCCAATTTCCGGGTGTTATTGAGTATTTGAAGCACGGGAATACATTTGGAACCGACTTAATAACACCCGGAAATTGGCCAACACATGATGTTTATCGGCATTGCAAACAAAAAAATAAACCAAATGGTTTTACTCTCTGCACTCATTTACATCGAGTACGGGTACAGCCGTGAAGTGTTATCAGCTGGCCGTTTCAGCTGGTTCTCGTGGTAGCATCTGGAGCTGCTCATTTGAAACGTCATTCTGACTATACGTCACAATATGATTTGAATGACGTCACCACTCTTGATGACACAAAAAATAAAATAATTGTTTGCGCTGTTTCTACGTGTCAATACGCAGCGAACAGTCTTGCAGTTTCAGGGAATCTAATAACATTTGATCATGTTTTTCAACCAATCCGATTACAGAACACAGTAACTTTTGGTTTACAATACACTTTAACACTGACGCACAGCAGCTGTATTGAGATGGTCGTAACTCCAATATACTTTAACACTGACGTACAGCAGCAGTAGTGAGATTGTCGTAACTCCAATATACTTTAACACTGACGCACAGCAGCTGTATTGAGATGGTCGTAACTCCAATACACTTTAACACTGACGTACAACAGCTGTAGTGAGATGGTCGTAACTCCAATATACTTTAACACTGACGTACAGCAGCAGTAGTGAGATTGTCGTAACTCCAATATACTTTAACACTGACGTACATTGAAGTGTCGTTACTCCCTTACTTTAAGCATTCCATGATCTCTTGAAATCCAGAAACAAAAGCAATTTCGTAGTTACTACGCTTTAGGAAGTCACACCATCAAAATGTGTCCCAAAAATCTTCCCTTAAAGCAACTTCGCCTATCCCTTATACTTGTACCGAATACAGGCCTTTTCGCTGATTTCGGTAGAGACGGAGCAAAAATGAATGTTTTGGTTTAGTTTTACACTTTGAATGAGATTCCATTGTAAGAATTTGATGATAGAGGATGCACCTTATCATATTACCTTTATGGCGTCTACCATTCTGAATGATGAGAGGCCTGAAAACTTCAAGCTCGCATCCAACAAATGTTGTTTAGAAATACGGATAACGTAACCGTCCTTGCCCAAGGACAAAGAATATCATAGCACTGTCCTCTAATTTCCGCTTGCTTACACTGGAATGGAACTATTTACATCTACCTACATATATTAACAAAGACTTTGTCTACAGAAATCGGGGGTTAAGGAGGCCATCATTTAGTGAAATGATCAGGTTCTTTTTTTTCAAAGAACAGTCAACAACAATTATCTCTAAACCTTTTGTAGATAATAATAATAAAGCTCAGTCCATCAGCTCCGGGTACTATTCCATAGCTTGATGTATTTTCTGAGGGAACTTTTCGCGTGGGAGTGTTATTGTAGTTTTCCATTAACATCGAAGAGGAAGCTTAGTTTAATTATGACCCATCTGTGAAGTAGATTGGTAGGTAAGATATACCTTCTAAACTGGCTTGACATTTTGGTGTCCCGATCTCATGCATATTTCATTAGGTATAACGTTCTCCTTTTTATAACCAGCATATTGATTTTATGTGAGGAAGTTAAAGTTTATCACAAGATTATCGAAACAGATAAGTGCTAGTCTAGTTTATGTGCACACTATGTAATTGTTTACATAACGTCCGCCCTGGTGTCACAGCATTGACCAGAAGCTGCAGATTCCCCCCATATATACCTATATGTGTACACGAACATTATAAGTTGTTCACTGGTCACGAGGAGGACATGGGCTCATGTACCCTCGATTATTGTTTATGTTCCCTGTTCTTACCAAACAATTCAATGTTATTTTTGAACGTTTGAAGCATGAATATCGTATCGAACGCTTTACGATTCGAATCTTGCATCTTGCTGTTTTTCCCAGAGGTATTGTCATAGTAAAATCGCCGCGGTGTAAATCCTCCTCTTAGTATTCATGTGGACTACATTTGAACGTTTCGTCCAAATGTATTTATTGTAATGCGAGGCAAACGTTTTCGTAACCATCGTTAAATTTTGCAGACCACACACACACACACACACACACACACACACACACACACACACACAAACAAACACATTTAGAGTTATCTCCCTTCCATCGACTTGCACTCGCAAAACATTGGTAATTTCTGTCAGAAGATCTCACCGACATTGTCAAGGGGTAAACTCGGACACAGAAAATGGAAGCAATGATGGTTGAAGTTCACGACAGGTCTTTATATATGCTAGTACTCAAGGTAACCAGCAAGTGATGCTGGTTCCACTGCGTATTAGGTCTGTAGTTAGGCTGAATGCTGGGAAAATAGTATGGGAGGTCTGCAGGCACAAGCAATTCTGGTCTGGATGCTAGATCTAGAGGCAGAAGCGATGATGCTCTAGGAGCGCAAGTCTACAGACAGGGGCGGGGATGGTCTAGGAGTGCAGGTAAAGAGCAAGGATGACGCCGATGAGCTAGGTAAACAGACAGGAATGCAGGAAAATTTACGGGAGAGAAGCTATGTAGGTCAAGAAGTACATAAAGTCGAGAGGCAGCGCCAATGCTGGTCTAGGAGCTTGATCTTCAAGAATAAGCACATATGTTCGTCAAAGCAGGACAATATAGGTAGAACTGTACTGCAATGTATACTTTGTGGCATTGTGCATTTATAACCTGCTTCCGCTGGACCAATGTCAGATTACGGTGATCAGGTCAAATTATAGGTTAAAGAATTTGCAAGTGCCGCAGCAGAACATGGGTAGGGTGTCGTTCCTGATTTTGATCTTTTAAGGACATAGAAGCGAGTCGATTATTCCAGCTATATCCTATCTATATATAAACAAATGTACGAAAGTTAATCTATAGCGGTGGACCATTTTTTTCTGTTCGTCCTATTGATTCCGCTTATCGTACAGCTGTGATTTACTCAGTGTTTTTGTCTGAACTATCCATGCGATATGTTGGCAACTGGCAGAAGCCTGAGTGCTTTGGCTTCTACATGCAAGGTTTCCTTTCACCGCAGCCGCCGTTTAATCCCATGCTTTCGTTTCCCTTACCTACATGCTTTCAGGTACACCCTTTTCAGTTGCTTCGTGGTGAGTTCTGGTTTACACTACTTTTAGCCATATTCCAGCAGTATCACGGAGGGAGACCCCAAACAAGGGCTTCGCACCATGTGGGGAATCGAACCCGGGTCTTAGGTTTACGTAATAGCCTATCCCACCTCCCCTTGTTACTCTATTGTCCGTCCTTGTGTTAACCACTATCTGGTTGCACTAAATTGTGTAGTCTCTCACCTGACACTTTCACGTATACGAAAGTGCTTCAGGTGTGCAAGCAATAATGACACTTACATAAGACTGAAGTTCCGAGTTTGAACCCTTATTAGATAGGTGCCTTGTGCGTGAAGTCCATCTTTGGTGTTCCTGATATTGCTAAACATTACATGAAACAGAAGAACAACATACTCTGTTACTGGATAAAGAGACGCTTCTGTACCTTCTCACCAATGGTCTGTATTGACTCAGATTAGCAGGTTGAATCATTGAGCCAGTGAATTTATCAATTGTGTAATATGTCCAGTTTGTTGTCGACTTTATGACAAATTCACCAATGGCTATTGATAACATATCTTCACATCATAAACTACCTAACGCTTTTGAATTCTTCACTGACAGCACATGCTAGTTTCTTCCTCAGACGATATGAAAAGCTGAAGCTACTGCAATGTTGCTCGGTAGAATCTGAGAGGTGAAATCAGTTGAACTCTTAGGACGCACACAATCCATAAACAGCATTTGCGTTAAGTTTACTATCGGTAGCACTGGAGGATCATGCTAATGACTAACGAAGGAGTTCAGTGTCTGGGCAACTGATATACAATTTATATCAACCGGAATCTCCCTGAAACTAATTGTCACTTCGTCGATAATTCCAAATGAAGAATCAATAACACCAGGGCACGTATTAATCAGTGTTCCACCGAAAGACCTGTATACACTTTATTTCGTGTTAACTGAAGAGCTAACCTTGATCGCGGTGATCGTACAACAATGTGTGCGAATGACACGAGCAACTCCTCAGCTGAGAGTTCTTCCAGTGGTTCACGTACTGGTCAGATTAACGACGCACAAAGGCTTTAGTTGGTACTTGGGAGGCAACATGTTAGTGAGACCTTCACATACTGAGTAATGGCTGGAAAAAGCATGGGAAATATTAATGTAATGTATCCATAAAAAATCTTTCTGGCTGAGCGATCAAAAAGAATGTCTGTGTTGACAATAATTGCTGAATTACTGCGCGGCTTCTAGTGGTGATCCAGTGGACATGGAACCTGCAAAGGGAAGATACAAATAGTACGAGATAAGGAGCTTTTTTCATTATGACAACAAAAAGCATTACGTCGGGACCGTAAGTTCAGTCGGATTTATACAGCAATCCGAGAAAGACGGAGTCCGAGTTAGATAGGGTGCACTGTATTATGGATGACAACTTCCCTGCCCCTTCGTTAAGTGAATTCACCTGAAGGAGGGGCAAGGAACAGCCCAGAAACAATGTGGCATACAATAAATAAGAAGTTGTCATCCATACTATTTGCCTTTAGATATGGTTGAATACCAAATGCCCCTCAAGAACCTCTTGGAAACTATTGACCACATGTCTCTGTATAAAGGTTGGTATATAAGCATTATATTCCAGGAGCCTTTAATTGCTAGCTGAAAATTCATGGCATTTAACGACGAAGAATCATTCAGCATTCTCTCTGTCATTTAATGTGTGGGGCATTAATGTGAAGGACTGATCGAAGAAAAGAAACCATGCAAGGTTTTGACGAGCAAACCCCTTGAGTGATTACAGCGCATGATTGGGGCAACATTTTCGTCTAATTAGCAATTATCCTTCATAAACCAATATTTATGAGAGATTTACTTTGTCGTTTACAGCCTTGTTTAATTACACGCTGCCCCATTTGTGCGAATCAGGGGAACATTCTCTATATACTGCCTTCCTCTTCACGAGATTTTATAGCGCTCGACGTTTGTAAAATTTTCTTTGGGACTAACGTTAATTAGTCTTCTCGCGTTTCAACAGTTTAACGTAAATTGGTTGCCGATTTAGGAAAATAAACTCACTTGCAACGCTCTTTACTAAACATTGCTTGTAATCGTTTCTTTTCCAGCTCTCTGTTGTGTCCTTAATGACATCCTGGTGTGTCCTTAGTGACACCAATGCCACTAACAGCACTGAATTTGTGCGTCTGGCTTACTCACGTGGACATGGCATAAATTCAGTGTTCCTAATCTTTGAATTTCGTTTCATTCTAAGTCCGGTGCATTAAATTAAACTTCCGCTGAGTGAGAATCCGGCCGAAGGCATCTCTCGAGGGCCAAATCGCGTTGTTGTCGTGGCTGGTGTCACATATTGACCGGGTTAATGCCGCCTCTGTAACGAAAGGTTTGGATCCGACAGTTCGCAATAAACAATGTTGTCATCTACCAAAATATCAGTACTAAAGATCGACGTGTGATGTACATACCTAATATGTCAGAAGCGAAGGGATCCGATCTTCCTTCAGGCGATATTATTGTCACTTCTGTCCAGTACTGGTGAGAGAGAATAATCAATTTCGTTTTGTTTGCGTATCTGCAAACCCCTAAAGCATATGAACTAGCTATCTTTTGAAAGTAAGGTTCAGACACTTTACGCAGGAGACCACAGACTGATCCTATTATAAAGATGCGGACAATATAACGTCAGTTTCAAATGCAATGTATTCCAGAGTTAGCGAACATTGTTGATGACCTGACAATGACATCTGAAATGGGCGTGGCACATACATGGTTATTAACGAGAAGTAAAGATGCCACCGAACGTGCGGAACGAACTCAGTCTGAAATTCCATTAAGTTTCCAGTTTTGTTTTTTGGCCTTCATTGTATGTCTTGTCTATCTGAGATTTGCTTTAAAGGTCACATGCAACGTAAAACACAAGTTTGCAGATTCTGGTACCTCTCGGTATGCACTTACCGAAACAAATCATACAAAATGCCAATTCAACCTGTAAAGTTGAAAAAAACGCGATGAAAAAAAAGCCCGCGAAATCGGAGTTCAAACGTTTCACTAAATTCCCCCCAGCGCTGGGGGGAAAACTGGTTTCAACTCCTGTGTTGCGCTGCGTCCATAACGCATGCGCAGTGAATAGTTTCGCGGAGCATGAAACAGTATGCATGCCCAGCGTCCGAGGTCGTGAGCAGTAGTCTAATCTTGGTTGTGTACACAAACAAGTAATTAATCTACTCGTTACGTAAAACAACTTGCTAATTGTGGTAAGCAGTCTCTGTCACAGAGAAAGCTCAATGTCTGGTTTATTCACACCTATATGTCTGTCTGCTAAAGACAACATGCAATACACAGCTTCAGTCATTGACCACGTGCAATTTGAACTTAACACCTATCAGACTATACGACATAAAGAAAATAAGTTGATTTATGACTCGTGCACCCGAGTCCCGTGTCTGCCACATTATGTAATTAGGCACGTGTGATACACATGACGTTTTTATGTCTGTGGGTTGCAAACAAACTACATTCATTTTTTTCGGATGACTGGATCTGACGGAAACTGGTGCAAACTCTTGTCAGTTTCAAGTCCTGCTTTGTACTTGGACGAATGACAGATTCCAACCACGCAGTAGTTTACTATCTCTACTGACATGATTTTTTATTGGATCGAGTGCAAATTCAGAGAACATGTATTTTCCAAACCCAACATCTCTATATACATTCTTCATGGATAACGGCTTCTTTTCGTGTATATGATTTTGTTTGACAACAGTAAATGAATCCATACTGAAACGACGCATCAAGTACACAAAAAGAAGTTGTTATCCATAAAGAATCTTACTTTCTTGTGACTAAAATGCCCATCAAACAGATCATCTTTCTGTACACACAATGAACCCTCAGCATATCAGCAAATGAAACAGCCAATCGGAAGCCGTCGTTACACTTGAATGCATATCCACCCGCTATGACTGGGTTCGGTCTCCCGAGGGCTTCGTTTCGGGGGAAGTAAGCCAAAGTACAAAATATTGCACTTTTGAACCGCGATTGTACGCTTATAATTGTGTTTATTTGTTTTTTAAAAGCAGCAATGTATATTATATGCCATGAATAAGTGATAAATGTGTTTTAATTATGTTTGATTTTTTGGTTGCATGTGACCTTTAAGTTGTTCATCTTGCGCATAGTCTGGCTGAGTGTTGCTGTAAGGTGTTCTCCTTGTGCCTAATGTTCTGGTTCATAATGTACCGTGACAAAAGGTGTAAGAAATCCCAGTAAACCAGCAAAATATAACACAAATTCTAAAATATCAATAGTATGTATTGATATAAGAGCAAGATACGCTGATGTAACTAGACAAATCTAATGTGTTGAGACAAATATAATATGAACTCCTCAAAGTCTCTGTTTGAGAGTGAGAAACAATTAAACTGAATGTTACACGGCCAGCAGTCAGTCTTGGATGTAGGTCGATGTTGATAATCAGACGCAACGGCAGACACATGTAGGCTGAATGATGACACAATTCCAATATTACCCTGTGTGTAAGTCCGTGTGTGTGTCAACTCAACAACCAGGCTTCATATACACAGTCACTGATTCTTGAGCATTCCAGCGAAGTATGGCGCCTTCTCGATCGCCTCGTGCTTACCAAGAGCCAAAACACACACCAAAGACACTAACCTCTAACGCGATACCTTAAAGGCGTGCCGCTAAAACACTATTTCCGTGATACGAAATAATAACTATCACTCAAAACTCCACACATTGTGACCTAATAATAACTATCACCTAATCAATAGTAATAATACAAAAGAAAATACAGAACATGCACTCTCGTAACACTAGTTTCGAGGAGTGTTGCTTTGGGGTGTTCACCTTCTGCCTAGTTTGGATGAGTATTGTTTTCAAGTGTTCACCTTATACAGAGTTTGGGTGAGTAAGGTGTTCACCTTACGACTAACTTTATCTTACGTGTCATGTCATGTGACATTGCTTCCGTCGGCTGGCGTCATCTGTTACTTTTACGTAATTATGTGATTATGTTTGTTTTGGATAGATCAATTAAAATAAATTTTGCCGCCAGTTGTCAGCAAGCACAGTCGTTCCTATCAGTAGCATCCGTCACGCACATAATTTAAGCCGAGCTGTACGGATAAATTACTGAGAGAAGATTGGAAATATCCATTTTTTCTCTCTTGAAATTATATTATTTCGAGGAAATCCTTTACCAGTTGTCACTTTATGTTTGATGTTGACCCCATGCAGCACTGTGGAACAAGAGAGAGTGAATATTTCTATCATATTCCGCCATATTCCGAATCTGTTGCATTCTAATAGTTCTGTCATTTATGGCTCACATAAAGGGAACAAAGACGATCTCTTTGTTAAAGTCTAAGCAATATCCGGGGAAATGATCGCTGGGCTTTTCAAATGTCTCGAAGCAGAATGTGATATTGACAAGTAAAACTTAATGTGGAAGGCGATGAGCAGGTTGCCATGGTGAAGACGACTAGATCCACGGATTTCACTGATCCCCGTCCAGATGATCAAATGAGTGATTACGGTGGTAGTTGCTTCTGTGTAAAATTGATTACTCACTTCCAAAACAATTACGTCATCGTGAGTGGACGATGTGTTCGCTTACAAACAATTACCTGAACTGCTTGTTTTGTATGTTTGCAAGAAATCAATATTATTTTCAATTAAACTAGTAATGTTGGAATATAATGAACTTTCTATTCACCTACCAGCTCTTGTAACCTTTTTGAGTGGTTCAAGTTGTTTTGCTGTCCTTCCCTGACAGACGTTTAATGAGTCTTATGTATTTATGGTGAATTTAATAGTTGTTTTAGACACGTTGTACCGGAATATGGCCGATATGACTAAATCTTAACTCACTCACTTAGAGTGACTCTTGTAAGAATCTGGCATGATGAACAGGAACCATTTGTTATGGACAGATATCTTCTTTGTTGCAATGGAGATGTTGAAACAGTTGAAACTAGCATCTACACCAAAACGCCACATCCACTGCAACAAAGAAGTTGTCTATCCATAACAATTACGTCATCTTCATCATTCCAGCATCGTAAAACAAACTGTTGAACTCTAGTCAATTCATCAGTTTACATATTTATTGAGATTATCAGAGCCCGTGCTTTTCAGTTGTATTGTAGTTCAGCATAATGAATACAAGTGTGAATTTCTGAAGTGTCTAGAATGTATGTAATGGATTAAATGTATACTACATTGTACACGTCTTGCCAGCATATTTAGCTGCACTGAGGTTAAACGACGAATACGCACTGCAAAACGTCGTTTTCTCACTAACTGCATCACAACACTAACACTTAATCACACGACACTAGAATATTGACAGGGTAGCGGGGATTGTGTAGCCTGCGCACTGGTTGGCTCTGACAGAGACAGATTTGTCCTTTATCAAGTCATGATACTGACACTGCATTTCGTGACGAAATTGTGTTTGGTGAGTAAGTGAGTTTTACGCCCCACACTGCATTCCAGCTTTTTGGCGGCGGTCTGTAAATAATCGAGTCTGGGCCAGACAATCCAGTGATGAGCAGCACGAGCATTGATCTGCGCAATTGGGAACCAATGAGATGTGTCAACCAAATAAGCGAGTCTGATCACCCGAACCTCTTCCGACAAACGGTCACCTGTAAGGGTAAGCATGGGTTGCTGAAGGCCTATTCTACTCCGGACCTTCACGGGTCAGATTGTGTTGGGTGTGCTAATGTATCAACGTTCAATATAGTATAGTGATTTGGTATCGCTAAATGTTTGCTCTAAAATGGTGGCTACACAGGGTCATTATAAATTATACATACAAGCTTTCCTATTTGTCATTTTCTTAAAGACCTAAAGCTCAGAATGGTATCGGATGTTGCTTTACCAGGTATTGCAACGTCCGTTTATGGCATTTGGCATGGCCATGAGCCATATTGAAAGAGAAGCGTCTTGAAATGTTGACACAACAGGTTGCTTTTACTTCACATACTTCAGGAACAGCATTATTCTCACCCAAAGTCAATATATACCTCAAGTAACATTTAAATCATTCCAGTAGCTTTTGACTGGACACATATTTCCCAAGCTATGCCTTTTACATGAAATTCTGTAAGCCATGTAAGCTTCCTGAATGATGGCGTGCCAAACGTTTTTGATAGACATGATTGTATATCCTAATCATGGCAAAGTTGTTTTGTGTGAAGGTTTGACATGCTCAGAAATCCTTCTGTGAACACAACTTTTCACAATAACTTAATTAGGTTTGAAACTCGAACAACTGACATACATAGCCGCTAAATGTGAAACGTGAAATTTGAAATTTTTCCATTGGTTTAATGCATTATTGCAATGCTTATAGTGAATGACACTAATTGTATCGAAAACCCAAGCAGCAAAACTCCTGAATAACGATACTGATGTATGTGTATCATCGTCAGTTTTGGCATGGTGGCCTTATACGAATATACACAGTAGAGCATGTAAAAAGCCAAACTTTAACGCTCATTGAAACAGTGACATCAGTATTCAAAGCTAAAGAATTAGCACTCTCAATGTAGCTGATAATTGTGTAGGAATGCCCTACACGTTTGTGCCAACACGTTTTTACAATTTGAAACAGAAGAATTTTAATTTAACTGCATTTTTAAAATAAGGAACTCAAATTGTCAACTATGTTTGAGTTTAATAATGAGTTAGTACATTCTGGGAAGTGCATTTTCCTTCGTTTTCTCAAAGCTGGGTACAAACACAGACTTATCTTTGTTTCGGGTGATTGGGGCCTGGATTTAAGCATGTGTTGGTGATCCCACAAATGACGTGCATTAGGCATGCATATTTTGGCAACTGCGTGGACCATTCCGAAAATAGTATAGACGCATGATGTACCCTGCTTTAATATATCGACAGTGTGTATTAGCAGCCTGGAAAAAACGGTCATAACCTGTAACCTTGTTATGGTAGTCGGCTTTGGCATTTGGGTCCCTTTTCACCAAGTGATCACCATATTGAGGTACTATTTAGAAAACTGTTAGTCTTATATCATGGGTTTAATGACACAGTTCTACGCCGTAAGACAGCACATGTCTTGTTTTATGCAAAATCTTCACTCTCTTTTCGAGAACACCTTTTATGACATATGTTTATCACCAATGTTTTTGCCTTTAAAGACAGATGAACGTCTTACATAATCGAAAATGGTTACTGTTTTTGATATTTTTCAATTATCTAATGGAGCGCACAGTACATACATATTCAAGCGAGCTATTATGATGAAGGCTCTTTGATCAAAATGAATAGTCTGCATTGTCATGGTAGGACGTGTCGCCATCAGCGACCACTACTAAAACTTCTTTTAAGAAAACACAGTCCTAAAACCCCATAAAGGATCGCTTTTTATTCAATATTTCCAATCACTTTGTCCGCTTTGACTTGCCATTTATCACAGCATAACACTTTATCCACTGACATTTTCAGAGTATGTGAGTCATGCGTTGGCGCCCTTACGTCTCAAAATAAAATGCCTTACATGCTATATATATTTATAAGCTTGTAACATACACCACATTTAATGTTAATGTTTTCTTCCAAATGGAAAGTTTCGTGGAAGAATTCCGCTGTTAACTTATTTCTAATCTTCTTTCCGAGAGTCATGCTCACTTTCAAGCATTTTTTAACACATCCAGACTGTTTGTGTTGCAGACAGCGTGTCAGTGGCTCCATGCTCCATAACAATATGTGCTTGAAAAAAATTGCTGCAAAGCAACTCCGACAAACAGACAGTTTCATATCTATATGAATACTTCCGCTCAACAAGATCTGACCTTGGCAGAGTTAGTGACATTTGTTCTGGTAATTTCAAATTGGAAGAAGGTCCAGTGTTCTTTTTTTTATTTATCTGGTGATACTGAATATGTGAGATGGCTTCTAGTCCTAGTGGGAGATAGAGACTGATGCGCTTAGGCACAAGCTGATGAACGGCAGAAATACCAAACCCTATTAGGTCTGTGACATACATTAAAGAAGTCGTTTGAAGTGTTTTTGTACTTCCTACTCGCGGCAACGCCACCCTCTCATGGACATCCGGTGTCACAGATAACACTAACAGTCCACCGTATCAGGAACAGATAAAGAAGAGGCACAGTCTTTACGACGCGGCAGTACCCGTAGTCCGTTATCATCGACATAGGCGGTTAACATCTCAGGGGACATTAGAAATGGATACCATACAAAATGAACACATTCCATTCGTCGATGTATAGCATCAGTCCCACTACGTAGTCTTGTGAACTGTTAGTTTTCTTTTATAGTGAGTGAGTTAATATTTACCGTCACATCGGCAATATTTCAGCCATATCGTGAAGGGAACACTCAATAAGTATATCCTAAATCAATAGAGCCAGAAATTAACAGCCTGTTGACGAAGAACAATAAAATAACTAGTGTTTTGTTCAATAACATTTGCTTATGCAACAAGTATGAAAATACACCAGTTGCACTGAAACAGAACACCAACATGCGTGAAATGTTTGAAGAGCATTTAAAAGTGAAATGCATATAAAGAAAAAGCAAGATTTCTGGATGTCAGCTTCTTAATAGTGAATAACACGGTTTGATCTGATGATGCAGCAAGCATGCACTCGGAAACGTGTTATTCACGATGTGCTGAATAATGCCTTCTCCATTTAATGGAACAAGTAAATCCGAAAATGTGCGAAAAAGGAGCCGCCAGACTCTTGACAAGTCGTTGTTCTTGAAAAGGGACAAACTGTCCCTTTTGTCGTGGTCTCATCACATTGACCGTGCATCAATTGTTTCAGTGCAGCTGGTGGTATAGTTTGTATATTGGTAACCATTTTATTTTGTACATAAAAGAACTGTTTGGAGGAAAGTAAATATTGATTATTATTGAGTTAATATTGAATTCTTTGCTTGCTGTTATTTCATTTCTATTTGCATCGACTCGAAATTCTCACTGATAATGCAATTTGTCGTAAACATCACGTGAACCTGTGGCCCTGAAAAGCACAAATCTAGAAAACCAATTGCTTGCACAACAACGCACTTTAAATGGCAATGTAAAGGTCAAGCATACTGAAATGCCTCACAATCCCAACAAAATAAGACACACTTAGTCTGATTTAGGAAAACCATGTGAACAGAGTTAGTATACGATACGACGTTTAGTTTTAATGACTGATACGATTTTAACATTTTAGAATAACATCCAACTTAAACGATATTAACCTAAACGTTAATGCGGATGAAATACATCGTCCATTTTCCATGATGAGATCATGTAAAGATAGACTGACTTTATATGATAGGTCTACTTTGCATATTGAAAGCTATTGAATTTTAGAGTAGATCACCTTGTTGATCTGTGTTGTACAATGCTCAGATTTCTTCTCGCTGTCTACGGCGATGGTTCATCTACGGTATATGGGTCAACTATTCTGCTTTGATTAGAGCCAAGCTCTGACAGTGCATTCGTACTTTGGCGCCTTAACTATCAACCTGACGCTCGTTTATACACCAGTATGACGGAAATTGATTTGCGGATGTTGTGCGTTTGGCAACACATGACGATGCCGTCAAGTCGTGATTCTTTACTGTGGTAGACCGTCAACGACGTTTTCTTCTCACCGCTACTTCTACACCACGCGCCATTACTGGGCACTTGTTCCTGTGAGCTGTTGCCATGAATCAATGACTTCAGCTGACCTGGAACAAGATATGTCTCAGGAGGCTAGAAACTGATTGGCCTTGTTCAGGTATTACAACTTTTACACAGTGCTTGCTCGGAGGTAAGGTCACTAGAACATCAGCAACGCGTTTAGCGGTCTAGAGACTGCCAATGCGTCTGAGCAACCATAAATCTATGTTTTGTGAAACATTAAAACTATCCCGTGAAGATCCGGGTTAGAATTGTTTTTGACCAACCTATGCTAACCTCAGCCATAACGTGACTTCAAACAAATTACAATGTTACAATAAAGAGGTGTAAATGATAAAACATGTCAGGAAAGGACAATAACACAACTAGTATATCAGAGATTCCAAATTAAAACTAGTAATTAGCACTAAAATGCGCGAAGTATATAGACGATAATACAATATACAATCAGGCAATATATTGCTAACAACTGAAGTTAGATCACTACAGGTAACTACAAGTGCACATTTGCATAATAATTACGATACATATTGAGCAAAGTTATATTTTGTAAGTGAAACACTTTTGCGAAAAAAACAACAAAACTTTCAGGATACATACACCAAAAACTACGTTTCAGGGTCAAACCAACATCCTTCCTAAATCTGTGAGTATCAATGTCCGTGGGTAGTTAACGTAATACCTTGCTCCAAACAGTATTTGCCATTTGCAAATCTGTAGAGTGACTTCAAACTAATCAATAGTGACCATTCTGTCCTGAAACAACTGTCGCACCTGAGGTCTTTAACGAGCGCTGTGTCCATAACAAGGAATCAGACATGGAGACGGCATTTGCGCCCACCAAGAACTTGTGAATACTGTGATGACAGTTTATCTGTCTGCATCGATACATTGACCATGTTTGCGTTTGTGAAGTGGAAGGTAACGATAAGTACCTCTGTCTGGCAGGAACATACACAGTGCCTCCACACAGCATCTTCGAGAATCAATAATGGCGATATTTCCTGGTTCTCTTTCAACGGACGAGGACTATGCCAAGCATTATGTGGGATTCAGTGCCAGTATTGGATATAGATGTATTCTGTATTCATTTAAAGTCCTGGAAGTCATTTACTCAAATATAGGTGTTCGCCTTAAGCCTACGCTTGGAAGCTGTGTCACCTTAACTAGGGCTAGCTACTGTACTTGCTTAGCTGTCATCCACACAGCACATTCAGCTTGACAAGCGCCTAATACAGAGAGAGGAGACCATTGCCCATAACACAGTCCAGTAGACTCACTGTTAAACCCCAATCTATCGACTTCATTTGGAGACGTTTTGTTGAGTGTGACAGAAGAGATGGGCATGTGGATCAATAATACGGGGGGCTCCCCCCCCCCCCAACCCCCCACGTCTAACAAGACTACACCACGTCTAACAACACGTTGTGGAGCATCTTAATTTCTTTCTGATAATAGGTCGCCGTACAGAATCGTACTGAATTATTAGTAGGTATGTTGTTGCTTTCTATTTCGATTATGACAACACACGTATGAAGCTATCATAACTTTCGCACTTGCACACACACACACACCTCCACTCCCCTCCCCTCCCCCTTCTTCTCCCCCTCCTCCCATCACACACGCGCACGCGAATCTCACAGAATTGAAAATCACTGAACCATACAGGCCGAATGTGTGCCAAATCCCCACCAGTCGATTTGGCAGCATGTGTCTCCTGTGATCTCGCGTATATATAACACAATATCACAAAAGCCTCAGTAAACAGGTGTTGAGGTTATTAAAAACTAATTAATATATATATGTCCGCAAATTTATTTCTCATTCACATACATTCAGGGCAAACCGATACCTGCACATTACCTGTATCACTGTATCACTTATGTACACGTAGACACCGTTTGTCCAGCTCATGTTATTTAAAAAAACACATGACGCATTCTTACTGAGGGCTGAATAAGGGTTCGTGTGTCATAGGTTCGTACATGACAATGAACTGTCGTTGTATAATAAGTAAGTCAGTGTGTTACGCCAAACTGGGTGATGGCTTACAGCTATTTTGGGGGAAATAAATCACAAATCAGGGAACCCGTAGTAACAGAAACTCAAAGACGCTTGCAACTTTCTTGAAACAAACCCAAGAGCATGTGCTTCTCTCTCTCTCTCTCTCTCTCTGTCTCTCTCTCGCTCTCATTAGACGTTGTTGTTTACACAAGTAATACTAGTATTCATTTGATACAGTTGCCCGAGTGGCTACACATATATGTACCCGTTCTATCCACAGAAAACAACCGTTATGTACTACTGGGCATGATGTTGCTGCCCTGTGTCATTACATAAGTGCCAGCACTAGTACTAGTCAAATAGTCAGAGGATAGCTGTACCGATATTACAAACTATCATGCATTTGATAGGACCCGTCCTCACACCACCGGTTGCCACATTTTCCCAACTGATCGTCAACGGACATATCCTGTTTACGGTATGAACATAACCTAAACTGAATGTGTGGAAACATTTAGGAAATTAACATACACCTGCCTTACACTATTTGAGGCGTATTTATGGTCAACGCAGCTGCCACTTGTGTTGACTAAGTACAAACGTGTTTTTTTTTAGAATCCAGATTTTAACAAAAGCTTAACCAGCGCTGTTCCATATCAGTATTAGGCAAGAACACACATGGTACTTATATGATGATTTATGTATGGGTTGGAGACTATATTATATACCTGTAGGAGATGATTGTGCTGTGTCGTAAAGGATTCCTTTGACTATATGCCAAGGAAGACAGAGGAGAGAATTATATTGTGCCATAAGGGATTTCATAGAAAATATGTCATATGAGACAGGGGAGAGAATTGTATGTGTCATAAGGAATTTCATAGACAATATGTCAGATAAGACAGTTTGAGGAGAGAATTGTATTGTGCCATAAGGGATTTCATAGACAATATGTCAGATAAGACAGCTAGAGGAGAGAATTGTATTGTGCCATAATGGATTTCACAGACACTGTGTCAGGTAGGGCCGTTAGAGGAGACAATTGTACTGATAATGATGAGAGCACTTTTAAGTTGGACTTCAATCCGAGTGTATGCCTTTCTGAGTAAGCTGAATGTTGTGACCCTACCCAGTCAAAGAAGTGTTTGGTCAGGGTAAACCAACCGAAGCCTTATTTAAGCGGTACAAATTCTGTTCGACTTGTCATGCATTGTACCGTGTTTTTTAAGGGAACAGCTGAATATGAATGTGTTCATGACGGGTACAATCGGTGGGGCAGGATATATCTGATCAGGATGCATACACACATGCTCACGACGACGACTCTGTGGTGCAACAGACCCGTAATGCTTGTAAACTGTTGAATACTAGACCAGTGTTGTTTCTATTCAACAGTTTACGCAAACCTTATGCCATTGCAGGGGTCCCCACAAGCCCTGATCGAAATGACCTGGTGACAATGGGAGTCGAGTCGATAGTGTGAACCATTAATGAACAGCGCGTGCTTGATTGCAACTACTGGATGTCGGTAAGCGGCACAAATAACAATACATGAGCTTAATATACATTGTTAAGACACGACAGCTTTCAGCCCTGCGCATGCTTGGTTTCATGTTACAAAGGACGTCAGTGACCGTCTGCCAACACCAGCGGCGTGAGCAATAATCACCATGGAGAGATCCTGGATATACATTAAACCTATAGACTAGAAGACGCTGATGACATTTGATGGCCGTTCCAAATTGTTGAAGAAAGCAAATGACGTCACCACAAAGAATTGCACAAAGAAGTCGTAGGCGATCATACGTCCCATGCTTTAATAAGAACCTACCGGCTTTCTGCAACAGATTCTGCAGTCACGTACACTGTTCTGAGGTGGTCTTAGGGAGCGATGATATCATGTGTTGTGTACCATTGATGTTTTTAAGATTACACATTTGATTTACTATTGATTCAACAAATCAGGCATCAGAACCACAACCCTCCACAAACCTCTACAAGCAACACATTTATCCGTACGAAGCAACTTCATCTTAAGACAACATATTACTTTGCCCACGACCATCATCGGGAGTGACTAAAGATTGCCCACACCCGTCAACACCTACACATACACCTCGTATGTTCACACCAACCCTTTACCCCGATCTCAACCCCAATAAGTATCACCCCACATTCAATGACTACGCTCTTGGAAACGGTGGTCAATACATCGTTCATTTGACATCAGCACGGAAATAATCAATTTTAAAATATTGTTATATTTAAACCGACATTTACTATATATCATTTGAATATACATATTAACTGCCCAATATAAGGAACATTGAAGAAGGTGTCTATTCTGTATGAATGAATATTCAAACCTTTTGATTATTTTCTTGATTAAGTTCTGTATAACTGAATAATACGTATTTTACAGGAGGTGATAGATCAAAAAGGTGTTTCTCACAGTGCAATGTTGTTTTCACTTAGAACATACATTTTAGCACCCCGACCACTGGAACCGTACCTTTAACGTCGCAGCCAAAATCTAATGTGTCAGTGAACGTCGAGTCCCTTACCACATTATCGATTCATTCCCAGTTATTTTGGTGCTATTTTAAGGCGTAGTTAATGCATATTTGAATTTCTCCCACAGAAGATGTCTATGAAATTAGTTTAACCGAATCTTCAAGCAATGAAACACAATTGAACTTATCCCGAAACAATGAATGTTTTCTTCCTCCTTAATAAACTTTATCTTTTTTGTCTGTTACATAATTGCGACAGAAACTGTGAAACTATGAAGAGACATGCTCGCTATTTCTGGAAATCTCACCGACCTCGTCAGTAATTCTGGTTGCTCCGCTTGTTGTTTACGTGCAAAATGCACACGTGACGCGGCTTGAATATCTTCGAATCCCATTTTTTTTTCACGGCAAAGGATGCAACAAAACAATTATTCATGTGTACTTACAGAGGCATTCTGCGGCGAGAAAACGACGTGCGCATTGTGTTGTTGAAAAACTCCCTTTACGTGTGTTTGAAAGTCTCTTCATTTAGTCTCTCTGTCGGCGTGGGCCTGACGGGTAATCGATTCTAGCACGCCGCAAGAAATAATTAGTATATTTCGCGGGCAGCTTGGTTAGAAAAAAACTGCCTCAACCCTCAGTGTGTCTTTCGCGATCAAAGTTTTTTCACTGATTGAAAAAAACTACACAAGCCTGTGATAACATATTTCCATTTCGTTGAAATATTTTTGCGTCTTAATCGCATGGTGTCATTAGTCACGTTCTGTCGGAGAAAAAGAAATGATTACACCTGCAGTCTTCAAATAATCCTCAAAGGGCACACGCCTATCCGGTGTAAAGTCCAAAGAAAACGTCTTTCAGATGCCTCTCGTGTTTTGAAACAATGTCTGTGTCATGGATTGAATTCATTTTATCAAACAAGTTGCGTTGATTCTTAGGGGATAAAAGTCACTTATTGTGTCTGCATCTTCTATTTGCATCTGCCCCCTCTTGGCAGTCCTGTTCTAACTTTATCAACCATCATCACATGCAACGCCTCATATGTATGCATTGGGTGTCAAACCGAGGTAATACACTATAGCATCCTATTTAAGAAGCACACATTTGATTTTAGTTTCCATCTTCCAATGTGTATTTTAAAATTTTCTTTCTAAAATCGAAATCATTAAACTATCCGCTTGCTACAATGCAGAAATCTTTCTCGAAATGAGTGAGCAAGTTTGATTTATTACCATTCTCGCAATATCACAGCGGGGAAAGACAGAAATGGGCATCAAACATTGTAGTCGTATGGGTAATCGAACCCGTGCCTTCGGCATGCTGAAAGAACACTTCAGCCACTAGATTACCCTACTACCTCCTACCCCCTACCTCCCCGAAATAAACTGGTCGTTACCCGGGTACATGTAGTTAGTGAGTGGGTTAGTTCATCACACAAACATAAGCCACAATGTGACGGTGGTTTGTAAATAATCGAGTCTAAGCCAGACAATGCAGTGATGAACAGCATGAAGAGTCAACGCAATTGACAAAGTACCTCCTCAATTGTAATATCTCCGGACTCAGAATGATGGTTTTCTACTTTAACATTGTAATGCAGAATGTGATTAGTTGTGATTAGCGGTTTGAAGAATAACCGGCAGAATTTATCGTGTTCCTGTCCCTTACGGGACAGTTGTTAGGTAGAGGCTCACATAGAAAACATTTCTTAAAAGTGGACATATAACTGCTGAGATTAAAGTACGCCTTGAAGGACTATTTCATAAAGAGGACGGATTTACGAAAAGGTACATTTTTGAAAGGTAAATACTCTGATAATGATCAAAATTTGCCAGATCATCGATTTAAGTTTGATAATGTAATATTTATGTTTGCGATAAGGAATTCCAATATTTCAAATATTTGACAGTGTATATGTGTATGACATTTGCTTTATATTGTACCAAATTGTCTTTGACATATGAATATAGACATGTGTCTACACACTTTTTAAATTATGAATGTTTAACCCCCACATTACTAGTGACATTCATATCATTCATATCACTCTCCATTAAGCTGATTACAGGGTTCAGTTAATGTTTCTCCTTACAGCCGATTTGGTTTGTTTAAAACATCACTCACCAATATCCCAGCTATATGGCTGCGGTCTGTTACTAATCACATCTGGACCAGACAGTCCAGTGATCAACAGCAACTGGGATACGATGACATGTGCCAACCAAGTCATCGACCCTGACGATCAGACCCCGACAGTCGCCTCTTATGGCAAACATGAGTTGTGAAGACCAATCTTAACCCGGATCTACACCGGTACAGTAATTTGTAAAATTAGTTTCGTTGTTTATGAGCAATTATTGGGCCTCCTCAACTGACAACTGCTCAAAGGTGGCATGTTATAGTAGCTATTTCAAGAGATGTAGGCTCTGTCACTCATCCAATGGCCATAACCGATTGGCCAGAAAACAGCAAACTAATGATGTCACGGATAGCAAACTTTAATTTCGTGTCGACCACGAATCACAGAATCAGAAGACTCCAGCCGTTCATGTCAAATGAAGTGTTAGAAAGCATTGTTGTTTGTCCAGCAGATAGTTGTGAAATCTAACAATCGGCTGAGTGTAGAACTAAACGTATCAGAAGTCCATTGTCATCACAACTGGATTATGTCAAGACAGAAGTCACTGGAATTGGACGTCTTTTGTTTAAAACTGAACTCAGGAACACTGGATGTGTACAACAGAATTGATTAGAGCATGTTTTAGCGGGCTCATTGATGATGTAGGGATGCTTCCCTCATGACTAACCTTGCCCTTGTCACGACCAGACAAATCTGACTGGACAACGGTACGTCCCTGACGTCATAGACATGGGAGTTGTACCACATTTTGATGACCAAGACCAGACTTATATAGGTGTCAGGCCACATCGATGTTGTATGTCAAGAATCTGTAGCAATTCTATCTTGTCCCACCAGGAGTCCAGATCCCAATCCCACAGAACATGTTTCGGAGGTTATGGGATGCAGTACATACCAGAGAGATACATCAATACAATATCTTGATGCACCTATCAAAAATGGAATGAAGTGCCTCAAAGGCAAATTCACCGCCTGATACTATCAATTAGGAGTGACAGGGTTATTACTGCTGTTGCCGCAGTCTACACATATATGGATAATGTGCTCGGTTATTGCTAATTATGTGAATACTTGAGGGTTGTGTGACAGACCCTTGATTGAAAATGTCCATACTTGATAACGTCATACGACCACAGTGTATGAACACATGAAGAGGAGTCAGTTGTTTCCCATGATTACCTTTCTAAATGCGCCACAGTTGTTCGTTCTCCTTGTGTCAGGGCTTGCCATATAACTATTCCTTGTCAGTTTACAAGATCTTGAAATGAACTTTTCTAAAAGTTCAAATTCTATGTTTTATTTGAACATATTGATAATTTGCAACAGCAGGGTTTTCAGATACTTCTTTCTTAGGAACAACGTTTAATTTGAGGTACGATGTTTGTTGCTAATGTTGCTTCAGTGGATGCTGAAGTACAAACTTGTAAAATCAAATGCTTTGACGGCATTGTGTTTGTCAAAACAGCAAATAAGACAGAGGAAGCATTTCACATCATCACCAGCAAAGAAAGCTAAACACACACACACACACACACACACACACACACACACACACACACACACACACACACACACCCCTTAGAGATAATGGCATTAGAGTGAGTTACGTTTTACGTCGCACTCATGGCATTAGAAGGTGTTAGGGATGACAAAGATGCCATCAAGGCGGTAGTTTATTCCAGAATGGCAGACAAAATGAAGCATCATCATGCGATACTTTTGAGGTAATTACGGGATAAAGTTATGGTCGAGAAAGGCTGAAAAAAAGATGCGGCATGGCTTTACTTTACGAGTGAGATGAGCAGCGCCCGGTGCCCTGTTCTGTATAGAGCACCAGGCTTCCGTCTGATCCCAAACACGAAGAAAGCTCTATCCGAAACCTATGTCGACATGAACGATTACCTTGTAGTTTTGGAGACCCTTTTGCACAGCCAAGGGTAGGTCTTCTACGAAATTCCGATAAAATCCTTTCTCGGCAAACGCATATCATTGTAGAAGGGGATCACGTTGAAACATAATGTGTAAGGTCAAGGCCTTTCATGTGAGACTTCAGAGCTCAGGAGATGTGCTTTATAACCTATTGGTAGCTGAATGTGATACTTGAACCTTATACTACACGTTCATGTATACGACGGGATTGAATGGGTATACGTGGTATACATGGTATACATATGTGTTGTGATGGTGATAATAATGATCAGCTGTTTTGAACCCACCCTTCCCAGCATTCGGACCAGTTACTAAGTTATCCGTCTTCTTTCAGTGCCTGTGAAATACGTCCGGTTAACTGAATCATAGCAATACCAGGTCAACCAAACTGATTCATGCTTCGTGCATCAACGGCTACATTAACGACAATCTCAGAACTTCCAGCAAACCTTTGTAATCATCTCTGTGTCTGGTCTTGTTTTTATTTTCAGTGCGTCGAGCATAACAACTGATTGTTGACTTGACTAGACATTAAGAAACAAATCTAACACAACACTTCAGTGATTTGATTTATAGATTTCTAACTGAATTTGGAGACTGCAAGTCTCCTTTGAAGCCAAATGCATTAGCGCGTTCTTTCAAATCTTGAAACAAATCGCAATAGACAGTGATACGAACATTGTAGCTGTTCGTTGATGGGTCAGCTGAACAAGAACCGAAAGTTTTCTTGTGTTTGGTGGTACCTCAGTATTGATATGAATAAGTAACGACAGTATGACGCTTTTGTTTACGTCGAATCTTTTTGATTATTTTAAATTAATATTCTGAGTTAAGATATGATTTGTGTACATTTATTACCAATCCTTCGTCTCGAAATTGTTTTTGCAAGACATTTGTATTTCTAACCATGTCTCATTATCAGGCATGGATCCATTTTGTGATGACGTTTATTCCAATATTCTGCAAAGGTCAGTCGAGTCCCGAAGGGTCTATACGTTGAATGTTCGACTGATATTGTTTGATTATGGTTTTCTGTAATACATCATCTAACACGACAATAAAACAGATTTCGTATCTTCGTAACCAATACCCAGTCATCGGATGAACGCATGTGGAACACTGGGGTCCGTTTAATCATGTTGAAAACTCGGAACGCAAATAAAATTTGAGGAAATTGCTATGTGAGTGACGTCTCTGAATATGTGGCGACTGATTTCAAAGGCGCTACAGTATATTTTCCAATACACGTTTCCAGGGTGAAATTGTTGTACTGTCATTCAATGCCCATTGGTCTGGTGTACGAATGAAGTCGAGCAGTACACATCACATGCATGCACTACACCTGTTGGAAATAGGAAATGCCTCCTGTTGTCTTGGAAGTGGGGTCTGAAATCTTGAAGAGATAATGTTACAACTACTATTGAGCGTGGTGTGAGAGAATGTATTGAGCTATGTGACAAGAGAAAATTGTATTGAGCGTGGTAGGAGTAAATGTTGTACTGAACGTGGTGATGAGAGAATGTTGTTTTGAGCGTTGTGATGAGAGAATGTTGTATCAAACATGGTGATGAAACAATATTGTGTTGAGAGTGGAGGGAATGCTATATTGAGCATGGTGATGAGAGAATGTTGCATCGACTGTGGTGATGAGAGAACTCTGTATTGAACGTGGTGATGAGAGAATTTTGTGTTCAGCTTTGTAATGAGAGAATGCTGTACTGAAGCGTGGTATGAGAGAATATTGTATTGAGCGTGTTGAGGAGAGAATGTATCAAACTCGGTGGTGAGCTAGTATTGTATTTAGCGCTGTGTGAGAGAGTGCGTTATTGAGCGTGGTGATGAGAGAATGTTGTATCGAAGTCTGGTGACAGGAAAACGCTCTATTTAGCGTGGTGAGAGAGAATGTTGTGTTCAGCGTGGTGAGGGGAGAATGTGATATCGAGCGTGGTGAGAGAATTTGGTAATGACCGTGGCGTGAGAGAGTGCTTTTTTGAGCGTGGAGAGAATGTTTGTTTAGAGCGTTGCGTGAGAACGTTATATTGAGCTTGGTGTGAGAGAGTGCTTTATTGAGCGTGGTGAGGAGAGAATGTTGTATTGAGCATGGGGATGATCGAATGCTCTGTTTAGTGTAGTGAGAGAGGATGTTGTGTTCAGCGTGGTGAGAGTAGAATGTGGTATCGAGCGTGGTGAGGAGAGAATGTTGTATTGAGCTTGGTCACGAGAGAATGTTGTATTGAGCGTGGTGATGAAAGAATGTTGTATTGAGCGTGGTGATGAAAGAATGTTGCATTGAGTGTGTTGCTAAAAATGTGGTATAGTGTGTAGTGCTGACCGTTGTATGGAGTGTCGTGCTTAGAGAATGGTGTATCTGGTGTTGTGCTGATGGAAAGGTGTTCTGAATCGCGTGTGTTTGCTGACTGAATGTTGTTCTGGGCCTGGTGATGAGTAAACGTAGCTAGTTGAGCCTTGAAAGTTGCGGATAGAGCGCGGAGAACTGAACGTTGAGACATGAACTCTTGAAACTCAGCAGTGCAGCAGATGTTTGCGTCAGGAAGAGTTGACACGTAACTAAGGTTTTCCAGAGTGAACATTGAAGTGTCATTATTCGCAGGAAAACCTATAGAACTATGTACACCATTACTATTCCTACTCTTTCTCTTTCACCTTGTAACTTGAACATGGTAACATGTATCATTATTGGCAACTACTCCGTTTCAGAGCGTCATATTCCACGTGGAGAAGCACCCCATCTACCCTTGGTTTACACAGTGTGTCACATTCAACTTCTTCAGAACGCCAATGCACGAGCTGGCCTACAACCTGTTCCATGTGATCGCTGTGTATGGTCTGCCTCTGCTCATTATCACAGTCTCCTACTCGCTCATACTCTGTGAAATCTCAAAAAAATCTAGGCAAAGCAAAGGTATGTCACCTATGATATTTCCTCAAAAAGGTCTTCCGTTGAAGAAATCGATGAAACTGAAATAAAGTAACACGGACTCTTTCCAGAGCTGTTCGAAATATATCTAGCTCAAATTTTAACATACTCTGCTTTGTGACACACTTGTCATTTCAGATGAGCTTCTAGATACATCATCAAGGGCTAAAATTGGGCTGAGACGATCCGCAATGGGGAATATCGAACGGGCGAGGATACGTACATTGAAGATGACGCTTGTCATTGGTGCGTATTTGTTTTACGTGAACGTGTCTGTGTATGTATATCATAATGTACTTAATCTGTACACATAGCATTCTGGCGTAAACGGCATGCCCAATGGCGTTTCGTTATTTCCTGGTATTGGCTTCACACCATTGTCGTCACGTCATTGTCTTCACGAACGGATGCCTGAAGAGACTGTGTTTGTTGTCACATTATTCCGCAACACTTTAATGCGACACCCCCCAGCAAAATTTATTGAGTTTCAGAATATACTGAATGATGTAATTAAACGTGACGCAAGAAATAATTAAATTGAGTTCAGCAGTACGTAAACAGAACACTCTCTTACAGGTGTTACAGTAGCTCAGTATGATAATGATAATGAGTCATAATCAATCAGAACAAAGCATTTTCTCTGTCTGTATACCACCCACCCATACTGTCCAAACTCATGTCATGAATTTTGTATTCTCAAGTGTTTCACTATGGCTAAATGGAGGCACAGAGAATAATCCATGACATTCATTGAAAGGTGAACCTTGTATACAAATGAATTATTAACGTCAGGGATGACTAGAAGGTTAATTGTAACTAATAAGAGAGGCCAGACTCTCAAGCATTTTCAATAGACGATAAATCAACTTAATGACTTTACAAGAGTAAAATAAAGCTGTTCTTTCCTGACTGATGTTTAGTAATGTCCTTTTGGTTTGTTCGTCCATGTAGTTATGCGAGAAATTGAAGTATGTGGGCATTACCTTGTTGTTTTATGTTTGCCATTTCATGCCAACATTTTAATTGCTTAAATGACGTACATGTAAATGCATTTATTCTCCCGGCCCTGTGAATCTCATATGCGCGTCAAAGTGTCTCATTTGGCAGGTTACGGGATCAATATTGGAGCCACTTGTATCCAATTTGTCATTTTGCAAAACTGATTTGATTTTATCTCTGCTTTCAGTGGGTGTATTTGCCATGTGTTGGACACCATATTTTGTCATCTCAGCTTGGTGGTGGTTTGACAAGTAAGTGGAGAACAGCTCAACTCAAGTATACTGTCCTTTCTCGAAATGTAGATTTCAAATTAATTTGCATATGGAAGTAAAACATGATAAGTATCATGATCTACCTTATGCTAGTTCCAATGTCTAGAATGATACTTTGCTATGCTATACATGTACGTGTTCCACTGTTACCTCGGAAGTGAGGTTTATGCATCTAAGTGTATCCAAGTGTAATCCGTGTTTAGATTCTCATACTTAAGAACGTTCTTATTATACCAGAAGCATAAGTATAGATTGCTTTTGGCAGAAGCAACAGAAAAAGCAATATAACGGCAATACGTAATGATAGTTTTGAGTGACATTCAACGGAAACGCATTGCACCACAAGCAAAGAAAAAAAATGGACGTATGTGTAAGATATTATTGCTATGCATAGAACTGTTCAGCATGGAAGTGCTATGACCGTATCTCGAAGAAGTCCTTGATGACACCAGCTGCGGGCGAGAGTGATCTTGTATACAATCATTTCAGGGAGTCAGCAAGTAAAGTGGACCATACGATACACAAAGGCTTCTTCCTGTTTGCTGTTTCTAACTCCTGCATGGATCCTATCGTTTATGGTAGGTGAACTAAACATCCGTATGTCTGATGATGTGTGTACTCTTGTGGCAGGAGAAAGATTAATCCTAATCTGTGGCAAGAAAATTATTTGCACTGGTGTCTGTAGTAAGTCTGTGAGTCAGTGATTGCATTATTTATCACGGAGTTTGCGGTAGTACAATATCGTATTCCGGTAGTTGTGTGTCGTTTTCTGCATAGATCATGGAGCCCTGGTCACAAATCAGTTGCAGTTAAGCAACGTTGGTCACAGAGGGTCCTTAGATGGGTGATGATGCTTGGCAGCTTGACCCCTGAGAGTTTGTAGGGCTTTCCCCTGCCCTCAACGAAACACATGTGGTCTTGACGTAGGCAAATAGGGGTATTCTAAATTACCTCTGTTCACACAGCAGATGGGTACCCGGTTGGATAAGTGTTATGACTATTAACCTGTTAGCTCCTCACAGGCAGCGTGCATTTCCCGTGGTAATCATGTCCATGATGGTATCTGCGCTTAGAGCATGTCCGTGAGGCCTGGGGTTCCGTGCTATTTATATGACCTTATTAATGTCTGCAATAGATGAATGTGTTCTTTGTTCGTTTAATGTGAAATATTTATTTTAAAGCATTGTCGGGAGATTTATCTGTTTTAGAGTTTGCTGAAAAACGACGTATATTAGTGTTCTTGCTTGGAGGTGGTCTTACTCTATTGTTTGTGGTCACAGAATTGTTTCGTTTGTGTCGAATGAAGCCAATACTGATGGAAAGTAATCATTGTAACGCCTATAGAAGGTCAACTATCTGTTTGTCCTAGTCTGTGGTAGATCAAGTATCTGTGGTAGAAGGCTGATGTAGGCGAATTATTCATATCGGTGTATAAAGTAGGAGACGTATTTTAGCGTATGTTGTTCGAGAATAATTCACTTGAGGCAATAGTAAATACTTTATCATCGTACATGTAGAACATGAATGGAGAAACAGTTTCTTAAAACGTCAAGTTTTCTTACTTTAGTGCATCATCTCAACGTCACATGTGTGGCTAATATGTCAGCCAGGGACGGACAAGAGATATTGTATCCATTTTAGTAACGTTGTCCCTTACAAATTTTACGCCTTTTTATCTGGTTCGTGTTCATAATTCAGCTGTTAATGTTGATCTTTGGAGGGCTGACGTACTTTATTCATCCTAATTCCTCTCGTTTTCTTATTCTTCTGTTCAAGTTTATGGTTTGTTGTTATGCCAATATATTCTTGGGTGACAATTAGTACGAGATGGAAATACACGGTGGTACAAAGTGTACGTGAAACACTACAGGAAGCAACTGCTTTCTTTCCTTGGTTATTTCTATTAGGTTAGGTGTGTGCTTGAAGGTTTATAGAGATGTACTACTTGTTCATGTGAAAGAGTGTTTTGTGATGACGACGAAACAAGTTGTAACACATGCCTGCACTGAAATTATTTCATTTGTGTAACTACAGTGTTTTTTTGCAATTAATTGCATGCTCTTTGTAGATTTTTCTTTGACAAAAATCAAATTTCAAAAGTATAAGTCATAGTTAAGCAGGAGAAAAAACGAAAGATCTTTCAAATCAGATTGACACTAGGGTGCCTTTTCGTTGCAGGCATGTTTACCACTGCATTTCGCCGAGAAAGCAAGAAATGGCACAGATGGTTTAAACAACGATTAAACGGAAACCCATTCTCCAGTAAATCTGCCACGGGTCAGCCGTACATGTACTCATGTTCCTTCTGACATAGAAAGACAAACACAGTCTAACTGAAACACGCACACACATGTTTCAGTCACACTGTGTTTGCAATGCGTTGCTAGATACACCGAAGCTGACAATATTACTAGAGGCTGTGACTGTCGACATTGCATACATCCCTGCTATACCGCTCCTTCAACACGCACTGTCTATTACAGGGATGTTCACGATAAATTTCAAAAGAGAATTTAAACGATGTTGCTGCTGTCTGCGGTCCCGATGGCGAAGCAAGAAACTTGGAGAGGTCACCAGCACAAGCAGATCCTTCATCGGCGCGTACCGTCAGGGACGAAGACAGTCTCAGAGCTCCATATCCTCCAAGACAACAGAGAGAGTGTACTTCCGTAGTCCTGAGTCATCGACCGGGTGCATCCGCTACCTGCCCGCCCCTAACTGTTCTCCAACCAAGTCCCGCATGTCCCTCGTTTCTGTCTCCCGAGAGAACAGCGTCTCGAGGGCCAACATTAACAACTTTGTCGGCTTCTGATAATCACTCAGTCATGAACTGAGAGCTGTGGTATTTATTGACTCTGAACAGTCGGTGAATTTGTATGGTTGCTTCATTATGTTTGCCCGGAGGTGCACAGATGAAGCAGTGACCAGGACTGGTATCCTCTCTGCCTTAACGACGCGATAGTTCTTGCCATAGCTCGACAAGTGTACTTAGAAAAAAACATTTGACAGTGTACATGCAAGCAGAGATCCGAAAACACTGTTTGCATTTTTATTCGAATGGTAAACTCCTTAACACATTAGCTTAAATAGATTACCACTACTACTTGAAGTGATGCAGTATCTCCATCACAGCCTGACCAAAAAAGAATGTTGAAATATGACATCGGGGTGGGATGTATCCTTTGTTTCATGGTCAGACTTGCTAACTAGTCCGTTGTCATGGCACGCCCTTTCAGCTCTTTACAGTGAAAGCTGTCAATTTTGAAATTCAAAAGATTATGATTTGTTTTCAGGCATCTACTGACATTTGATACATTTTCGGCTCCTGTTTCCGTGTACTTGAGACTTCCAGTCTATATGCAAACTTGAATAGTAATGTGTGTGGGGAAACAGGTGTGTTTGTGAAGATTTTCAAAATGAGAACATTTACTAAATCATCCTTTCAGAAGAAGGTGTAAATGTCACAGCAGATAACGTATGTAAAATCATGTTTCCAAGCAGTGATCATAAGAACGTTTCTTACTTTAGATTGCAAAGACGTGACTGATGCGCATGCATGTTGACAATATGGTTTAGGTGCGGACGTATGCTAGGCGTGTTTACACATCCTCGGGTAAATGTCACCGGGTACTAAAGATGACCAGTGGCAATGTGTGAACACATTTGAAGTGAAATGTCCGACGTAAAGTAATATTCCTGGATATGTATAACAGTAAAGTATGCATGTGATATGTATGTAATATGTATAAAAGATAAGTTTCCACTAAGTTCAGTTAACAGTGTAACAGCATTAACCCAAACGAATATTTAGCAGGTTTGAAGTAATCGGAGGCATTTTCAAATATGCACGTGTATGTATGTCCGTATTAACGAAAGATGAAACGGGACGCGACGTAAATAAATATATACACTCTGACGGTACCACGTTGAGTGGATTTACGTACGTTTGACAACGATAGCGAAGCTTCATGAGTAAGTGAGTTAAAATGTTTCATCGCATCTGTAACATTACAGTCATACAGCGATGAAAACAAGGTAATTAATTTAAAATAGCTGTCGACAAAGGACAGTAAAACATTTACTAAGCTGTTACAGATAGATATTTAAAACTAGTAACAAATACTTTTACTATATAAGACGATACAATCAATATAGCAACTGAAGGTAGGTCACCATTCTAGAGAACATGGGGACCTACATATATTTCTGCTACCTGCATGGACTCTAGCTGGATTCAAAGCTTCATGACACGCACATCTGTCATTCAGTTCGTGCAATGAAAAGCCGGGGTGCCTACGCGCACGTTTGACAGTGATGACGAAAGTTCCACGACATAACAATGCACAAGCACCTGTAATGCCCACGTGCGGAGGTTTACGTTGATGATTAGGTGACTCTCTTACGGTGAATATAGAAATGTAATGTGAATGAGAGCAATACAGTGATATTGCGAGTTCCTCGGACGCTCCGCAACATAATGCTACACGAGCTGTGGACAATGGTTGCCTTCAGTTATGCTGACCTCTCCACTCAAAAGCACGTGCACAAGATAATATTCTTATTCCAATACAAATAATTTGTGTTATTAAAACAAATTAATATTGTTGGACATGTGTTGCTATACAAGCCATAAGTTTGATTACATATACCTTGCCAAGACGGAACTTATCAATATTATTGGTTTGTATGTAAATATACCGTGACATGTGATATGTTTAATACTATGTGTCTACATTCCCTGCACTTCGTTAATATAACCTGACCTACGAATAAAGGTCATGACCATATTGCTGCAGTATATTTTGTACATAAAAAGAATAAATATTATGTTTGTTTCGATGCATTGTCTTGTCATCGTGGTCGTTGACGTCAAACGTCCATTAGACGCTACGTCCGTCATTATTTTTCGGGAAAAAATGAATGTTCTGTGTCAGGATTGTTAATACAAAATCCTAGTTTGCAGGCGAACACCAGGTTCATATGTTCACATAACGTCACGTGCATTATGTTCTGGGATTGGTGTTATCATCCATATGCTGACGTAGGGAGGGAAACAATATATGATGCAAGGTAGTTCTGGGATTCAAGCTCACATCGTAGGTAGCTGAGACGCCTACGGACCGAACGTTTCACATTAAATTGCCCGCCTGGAACAAATTCAAAAATGAAATTTGCGATCTCAGCAACTCATTTTTACTGAACGAACAGCTTTTACTTCATGCCATTGATTTCAAATGTGAGTAGACAGCTAGCGTTTATCAAATTAAATGCTAAATGTTCATAGTAGTAGACAAGAGGTTTCCCCATATTAGATGTTTATGTAGCTACAGATAACGATGAGCGAGCTGTATTTCCCTGTACTATGAATCATATCGTATTTTACAATGTTAACATGACCATGAGCCAGTAGATGCCACGACCCAAGAAAAGAGATCCAAGATGGAGAAAGCATCGGCATCAGAGAGAAATATGATCAGTTATAGAGCACCATTACAGCACGAACTACTGTGTCAGCTCAGAAGCAGGGAAACGAAGGTATGGAACCATTATATCACTGCGTATTGAGGGGCAGCTGAATACAGACCCTAAAAAACCACATTGCAAACACAGAAATACACGAAATGTGCTTCAAAAGGAGCCTAGTGCAAACAATAAGCAGGCAAAAGAATAGCAAATAAATCAACACTGTTCTTTTTAAGAAGTGAATAGTATTTCAGCACTGTAACCTTTTGTTAAAAAGACTCAGAGTACATAAGCTGTTTCATCATGGTGAAGTGGGTCTCCTTTCAAAAGCATCAATATCATTATGAACATCGTCAGTTAAAGATTTTAATCTCATTGACAATGCCAAAGGAAAGGATTAAAGACAACCATGTGTCACTAGCCCCCTGTTGTTAGAGTGGTAAAAGTGTTTAACATGATTGTCAGCTACCCATGAATGTCGTTAGGCAACCGGATATGTTCAACCCACAATATCCTGGTTGAAATGTTTAGCAACAAAAGGGATCGGGTAGTCAAGCCCGCTCACTGGTAAATGCATATTATAGTATGCTAGTTGTGTAGATGTCCGTGGTGCCTGTAATTGGTGTGGTGAAGACATGATAAGTCACAGGCAGATGACATGTGACTGAGATATTGACGACTGCAGCGATAACATGAATTTAATTATCTAACCCACCCAAAACTAGGCAGGATACGTAGAGTTAAACCTGGGCGCCACATGTCAAGGAACCTTGTCACAGTCCTGGAAGCTCGAACCTTTCGGTTATACGTGTGCACGTCAAAGGTAAAATGTTAATTTAAGAATTGGCCATCTAAATTCACGTCATGCCAAACATTATGTTGTGGAAACTCTTGCTTTTGATGACAATGGGTCCCATTCAGAGCGCAATATTAGTGCTTCGACTATCGTACGTCTTTATTGAATTTGGGTGCTTCGACAGTTAAAGGATTGTCTTGTGGAACTTTGCCTTTGCATCAGACATATGGATAAAACGACACCGTTACGGCTGCATAAATAAACACATAAATGTTTCTCGGGCACATTTTTTTCAAAAGTGACGAGGGCGGTATGTCTTTTTAAAAATAAAAAAATGACAGAAAATAAGTAAAGAGAGAGGAGCACATTTTTTTATCACAGAAATACAGCTTGGAAAGTTTAGCCGCTGAGTGTAGTTGAGTTGTAGTTTCAGTCACACTCGTTCTGTAAGGTAAAGAATTCCACATCACGGTGTAAAGAACTAGAATGATGACCCTATTAATACAGTCACTGAATACAAGCACATTGGAACTTTCATAATAGCAGGTTCAGGGGGAATAGCAACACAGGTGCCCTGTATAGTGAATGTCAACAACGCCTCCATCTAATGCGATCTTTTAAATCTTTCCCGATGATGTTGAAACAAGTTTCATTCAGAGTATACTCACTTTTACTTCTCAGTGCTGGTTCCAGTCTCTTTCATTTAAAAAAAATTAAAACTAAAGAAACTGTAAATACAGCTAGTAAAATAGTCTTGTTCAGTTCGACAATCTTTCACTTCTCTGTGAGTACTTTCAACGTCTAAAAAAAAATCATTAAATCCATGACACATTTTTGAAACCCAGATTATAAGCTTTTACCTTCTGGCCCCCGATACACAGTGGTGTCAGTTCAGATCAGCGAGCCTGAACCAGCTAGAACGTCTTTTGTTCCTCAACGCATGTTGAATGTTTAGTTATCATCTTATTCATTCAATTACTTTCAGGCACATAGGTATCTCTTTTAATGTTTTTAGTAATTTCATTTTTTACGTTGTTTTTTTATTTTTATTGTTGTCAAGCTCTGTCATCCAAAACGAATTCCTCTTATGGTAATAAAGAAGTGTCTGTATGTCTATGTTCCAATGAAGTTCCCAACAAAACCTAACGATGCCACCCAACAATAGGTTACAAAACTGTAAGAGTTCGTATTACGTAATGCTGTTAAAACGATTTTGATATCGTTTATTTGACGGTGCTGCAAACGTGCGCTGGCCTTGCGTGAGAAATGCAAACGAAGCTGCATTACAGTCTTCACATTATGAATTTAGTTTTGATAGCATGTTAGTGTAGGCTATATCATTCTGCATGAAAGGCGTGATTGTGTAATTGCAAGAGATTTTCAAGAGAGCAAATTTGTTTAATGGTATTTACGTGAGTGTATCACGAGAACAGTCAAGTCTTGGTGTTGAGGTACATTTAGTTGCCTGAACAAGATACGTGCAGGAGAGTGCTGTATTACCAATCTGCCACTGGCAAATACACTTCCACCATTTCGGAATAATTATTTAATTCCTTACCCTGTGCCCAGGTAGCGTGACAGAGCTCGTTTGTCCAGAAACCTCCAAGCATCGCAAGAAGCCGGACGATGAGGACCAGTTCGCTTATCAAGAATGCTGTAGATGGTTCTTTTAAAGAAGATGATTAATTATCTTTCCTCGGTTTCCAACCAATCCCTGGACATTATCTTGCATATCATAATAATTCAGACACGATTACTGACATTGATGTTGGAAAATGTCTATTAAAGTAAGCTCTTTGATCACCGCAGTGTGTGACTTCATCTTGGTAATTCTGAATTAAACAAACGTGTGTTTGAATGATGAGTTGGTGGTGCATCATTTCAAGCTGCAGTTCAAGCAGCTATGTATTGATTGGGATATACTATAGATCACAATGACTTCGTTACTGGGAAGATCAGTTTGTACCCACTCGCCCAGCTCTATGCATTGTTATTTGGTTTTATGTTACATTCTGTACATATCACTTGCAATTGTTTGTTGCTTATGTGGAAAACTACATGTAGACTTGTCTGAGAGAAAATATCCTCCAACTTGGCGATCTCTGAAGATTTGCCCTAGTTTTCGAAATACAGGTTGCCTTCCAGTCGATTTCCTTACATCCCGAAGGGTAACGTCGAACGTCGGTGAAATATGCGCTTCTTACATTAGATATGTGCGAGTGTATCATTTGTTAGGTCCATTATGGAAGTTCTTTTATTTTTCATTTATGGAGGTTCAGATAGCAACGCCTACAAACATTGCAAAAACAAAAACATATTTGCAACATAACATAACAATGACCCAAGTGTCTTGAATCGATGCCTTTCAGTGTTCATGGGAGCGGATGAGACAGCGTCATCTGGCAAAGACAACGTCTCTCTTCATTAGCGTGAAGAGATGGCGCCTGTATTTATAGAATCGTTCATTTGTCACTTCAAAGAACAGTAAAACGACATCCACATTGATACTGATTATGTATACTGCACATGCTCATTTGATAGGCGCTGACGTATGTTCACGTATGTACCACCCGTGTGCTCCCATACTGCAGTACATTGGCGCTCCTACACAACCTCTGTCGTTTACCTACTGCATCCGTACGATGACTCCCCTACCTCACCTGAGTGTTTACTTACTGCATTAGTACGTTGAGGTTTGCTTACTGAATTAGTACGTTGACGTTCCTGCACTACCTGTGTGTTTACTTACTGCTTCAGCACGTTGACTCTCCTACACAACCTGTGTGTTTACTTACTGCATTATTATGTTGACTCTCCTACACCACCTATGTGTTTACGTATGGCATTAGTATGTTGACGTCCCTACATAACATGTGTGTTTACTAACTGCATCAATACGCTGACGCTTCTACACCACCCGTGTGTTTACGTATTGCACTAGTATGTTGACGTTCCTGCACAACCTGTGTGTTTACTTACTGCATCAGTACGCTGACGCTCCTACACCACCTGTGTGGTTTACCTACTGCATCAGTATGTTGACGCTCCTACACCAGTGTTTACATAATTCATCAGTACTTGATACTTAAATATCATCTGTGTGTTTATAAGCTGCATCAGTCCGTTGACACTCCGGCTTACACATCCTGTACGTTTCCATACTGCATCGGTCCGTTGTCGCACTTACACCACACTTGTGTTCTCACATACTGGATCAGTGCGCTGTAACCCCTACACCACATGTGTGCTCACATACTGCATCAGAGCGCTGTAACTCCTACACCACATGTGTGCTCACATACTGGATCAGTGCGCTGTAACCCCTACACCACATGTGTGCTCACATACTGCATCAGTGCGCTGTAACCCCTACACCACATGTGTGCTCACATACTGCATCAGTGCGCTGTAACCCCTACACCACATGTGTGCTCACATACTGCATCAGTGCGCTGTAACCCCTACACCACATGTGTGCTCAAATACTGCATCAGTGCGCTGTAACCCCTACACCACATGTGTGCTCACATACTGCATCAGAGCGCTGTAACGTCTACACCATTTATGTGCTCACATATTGCATCAATACGTGAATGCTCCTACACCATATGCGTGCCTCTATACTGCATCAGTACATGGGAACGTGATGTTCCCCTACCACCTGTGTGTCGAAATACTTTAGCAGCAATAAAGTATTGTGAAATTATTGTCCTCCTGAGAGGTTACGTAAGTACGAAAACTTCCAAAGACAATGTAGCGTTGCCAAGCCTTTTAATCGTAGAAGTTTTTTCCTCGTTTTCCTACCATCGCCATCGGCTGAAGGAATGTCTAAAGCAAGCTAGGGTATAAGCAGGAAGCAAATGTACTGTAAGTCCCCATGGACACTAGTATGACGATCTGCCTTCAGTTGTTGGTGATCTATACCCTGTTTTTTACTACATACTGTCCAAAACTTTGCTATTTGTTTTACCTTAACATGCTAGTTGCAATTTTAACCGTGATGATCAAGTTGTTTTACTGTCCTTTACGAACAGGTTTTATTATGTACGCTTATTCTTTATTTACATCATAATTGTTCTCGTTGCGAAATCTCTGAAACATTTCGGATGTGACGTTATACATTAACTCACTCACTCACTCACTATATCAACACGCCGATGCTCACCTGCTACCTGTATGTCTGGATACTATGTCAGTGCGTTAGTACTTCCGTAGCATAAGGCGAGCTTCCATGTGTTTTCATTTGACTTTGTTTGGAACATTTAACATTCTCTTCTAGATCTGCAACATATGATGGCGAAACCGTTGTCCCTTTCCATCTTGTAAAGCACAGTGACTTCATTAAAACTCACCACTATCTTTGTACTAACGCAACAATGATTACATGCTGTTGACGTTTTGCACGGACCTTTATGGACGGAAAAGATTCTACACTGTCGTTAACTGAACGTTATACGATATAACGAAAGCATTTGACATTCCTCAAACAAACCTTAACACGATCAATAGTTTAAACATATTAAAGAGTAAGAACATCTTGGAATCGGATGTGGTATGATCTAAACGTGTTAAGTAAAATGACTTAGTCTGTTACATGGTTAGGTGTCTAATTTGGTAGAGTTAGCAGATGTCTATTTCACTTGCGCACATGCTACGTCATACGACACGTTTACATAAGACACGTGTACACAAGACACGTTTATATGCTTCTAAACAGGTTTAACGCTTAATACGTAGTACAATACTAAGTAACAATGTGTCAAATATACGCATCCTAGCATTGTTGACATTATCGTCATCATGTCACATCTATGTTTACAGTCTCGAATCCGTTTCCAGTTCAGCGAGGGAATGAATTTTGGTAAACTAAGCCCCAGACAGAGTTACTTGCAGCAATGAACCATGAATGATAATCATGGCGAAGCTTGAATTCAACCCCATTGTTGTTTGCCTCATAATGGACACCACTGTGACACACACAACTTTTTAGCAAGGTTGTCCTACAACAAGCCCAGCAACTCATCTCCTTGTGTCATTACGTGGTGCTGACAGTTATCACAAACAATCACACAAACCATCGCTCATAAAAGCAATTACGCAATCTCACAAATTACAAATTGGTTTTTGTGTAGCAGAATCGTGAGATCAGCGTGCCTGATGTTGCAAGAAAAAATATAATTGGGAATAAAATGTCCATGATGCATTAACCGAGAGCACATAAAACATCTCTTGTCAGGCTCAGTTGTCATTACTAAACATGTTTGTTTCATCCAACAACACACCAGAAAGGTTATGAGATAGTGATATTGTCACACTGTACAGAGAACAACAACCTTCATCTCCGTATCCTGATTCTGAAAGCATACCATTATTAATCAAATGGTGTACAATTTTCGGACATTAATTTTACTGTGAACTGAATGCGAACACATCGAGCAGAAGGAACCTGATAACCTGTATACCTTTAGTAGGCGGGCAAACCTAGACATTTGCAGCACTGACCATCGACTATAGCTACCCACATGCACGTGCGCATTTTCCATGCAGTATCACCATGATTCCCAGTATGGTGATCGGCCTTCAGTTTCTTCAGTTAGCTTGTTAGTATTTTGTATATTTTGTCTGAAGTAATAGATTGCCAATACAACATACTAGTTTTAAATCAAATCTGTGATACTCTTGTTTATTTTTACCGGCGACAGGTTTATATGGTATAGATGTAGTTTGGTGTAATTCATGGATTGCTCTATGTGGCTGTAGATAAGATGTTAAATATTAACTCACTCACTCCACTAGTAGCAGTAGTTTCAAGGAGACAGCTGCACTGTTGGGTGGACAGCAGACCAACATACTCGGGAGCTTCCCACGACGAGACGACATTGAGACACGCTCCCGATCGCAGAGCAATGGCGGTTACAACAAATGAAACGGACTGAGAAATGAGGTATTCACCGCCAATGTCACTGGTTACAAATAACAGACCCCTTTGTGACCAGGAACGCGTGTATAGATCACAGAACACATTCAAGGGAAACTACGCCTGAAAATAGGACACTTAATAAAGAGGCGCTAGAGGATAATCTATCCACTCAGTTTCAGGCAAACTGTCCTTCCTTCCTGGAAAAGATCTCTCCCAAAAAATATAAATGTTTAATCCAGCTTAAATACAGATACAGTATCTATAATACTAGTGTGGTTTTTGCAGGCGACTATCTGAATTGGTTCGTTATCAACAGATAGATTTCATTGGTGTTGAGGCTAAAAAGTGCGATTATATTGATGTTTGTAAAACAATGACGCACTTGTATTACATTGTTCCTGTTAAGAGTCAATGCAAGTACCGGTGATGATAGTGCTAGTGCCATGTACATGTTGGGAGACGAGACAATTCCTTGACCTTTACGGACTATTTCCATATACTTTCACCAACCGAGCTGGGGTAAGATACTTTCTGTTACGGTTATCGCAATTCCCCTGTAATGATTAATTTTGTAATCATTTGTATGCACCCTGATGTTAGATTATTTCACTTTTCCTTCTTGTTGATTTCAGCCCGATTTGCTACGGACTGGTTACTGCCATGATGTCTATGTTTCAACCTTCATTAAACGTTTGCAGATTATTTTAAGTGTGCAGAAATCTGTTCAAACAGTACTGTTCGCATACCTCCCTTTTGTTAAACATCACTTAAACGTATTTCATGTGTAATTCAATGTCGTTTACCAAAGAGAAGATTTTACAGGACGTCTATATTGGAAGGTTTTGCAAAACAGTGATGTTTGGTTTACGATGCAGTAAAAGTGGGAAGCTTAAGGTTGAGTGACAGTTACGAGTTCACGTTGCCGTTTAATGTCTTCTGGTATTTATTCTTCATCAGTATAACGCCAGTTGGAGGTTTACGGTATGCAGACAGGAGACATTGTTACATTTTGGCATTTGTGGTAAAGGGACGGGGTTGTTGTAAGGTGATATGTTAACGGCAGCACAGCGACAGCTGATGTTGTTGGCAGGCTCATATTAGGAGTTTTGCGATACAGCAACAGCTGAAGGCAGTTGCGTGGTAGCGATTTATTGGAGGTTTACTGACAGCTCGTGTGAGCAGATACGTCAACCCGATGGACATCATGGTGTTTAAAGTTTCCGAGTGAGTCTGTGTAGAAAAGTATATTGACTCTAACTGGCAACCTCAAAAAATGGCTATCACAAAACGCATTCATAATGTTCGTGTATAAAGTTCGTGCTGATAGTCACCAATTGACTATTAAAGCTGAACATTTCAGGATATCTCAAACATAATTCCCATCACTATCCTACGTAAACTGGAACAGTAATGTGCACATCTCAGCCGTATAATAGAAGCACACAGCGCATCTGTTATCTAGTCACTGAAGCCACAGTTGACTGATTTCTAAACTTTGAGAACTTACGACCACCTGCTATTCAGCAGTCTATCACTGACGATAGGGTAACTAATTTCACAGCAAATAATGTTGTAGCTCAGTACCACTCAGCACTAGTTGCCAGACAGTCCTTCATCTCTGTTCGTATCAACACGTATCCACAGTGGCTTAACTGATCAATTCTTATTACAGAAATGTAGAGTTTTACAGGCGGTGAAACATCACGTCAACTCGGTCAGCAAAGGCAACGCCGAGTACATAGAGGCATGTTTATCTCCTATCAGTCTTCAGAGAGGTTCTCTAGCTGTGATGATCGCCGAGAGATTCATGTCGGTCAACATTAAGGTGTTGCCGAACAGTTTGTGGTAACATGTCAATCAAGGAAGACGTCATCAGAGGCACGTGTAGGACATGTCAGTCAGTGAAGGACCGGAGAGTTAAGCAATCAAGCCAGCCCTGCTTTCAAGGAAGCGAATTACCTGTTTCAACACTCTTGCTTCATGTTGTTCCCTGGTACTGAAACAGGTCGCTGACACAGTTTCATGTAACATCTTCAATGGAGATCATTAGAGAGAGATTTATTACGTTATAGACATTGTAGAAGGTGGTGAGTTACAAATGAAACACACAGCTTTATGGGTGACAATCTCATGTTTTGTTCCACAGAGCAACGTGTCGACGGTTATTCTTATACATTTACCAAGTTCCAGATTGTTGTGGGTCCTTGGCACTGTGCAGGGCTTTAAGTCAGGCGACATCGCTGAAATTAGTTTTTGAAAGTGTTAGTCTATTGGCCGAAAGCAATGGTTTTCGGTTTGGGATAATGCCAGATTCTCTCAAAAAGAACTTCTGTTATGCATCGTCGCTCTATTTGAAAGACTATTAGACTTTCCCATTTGAAGGATGTTATACACATCGTGTGTTAAGGATCCGTAAAGGATCCCCTTCCTGTGTTGTTTGTATCTCCCGCAACGCGTTTTGCGGGGGTATTAAAATGTACCCCGTCCGTCTGTCCGTCCTTCCGTGTACATTTATCTTTTCCGGAGCAGAACTCTAAAACCGTTCAATATTTTGTTACATAGCTTGACACATAGATTGGTCTAGTGGTGTACTGAAGCCTTTTGATAGTTTTGGAATTCTGAATAAAATATATTTGGCGTTCCCATAGCAACAAGTGTGACTTAGACTGACACTGGAGGTAATGCGGGGGATATTGATGACTGTGTCTTCTTGTTTAAATTCAATTTATGAAAGACAGTTCCCAAATAGTTATAATCATTCATAATTTCCAACTATTTTCCAACTAATTTCTAATGGAATATTGTCATATTTTTGTTTCTTCTAAATATAACAGTGTTTGATTTGGACATGTTTACTTTCAGTTTCCACACCTTAGAATAAGTTCCAAAATTAACTAAATACTTTTGCACATCTACAGAAAATTTTGCAAAAACAATTCATCTACGTTAAGAGATACCCCTTCATTAACATATTAGTCGACGGAAGTCTCCATGTCTTTCAAAAATAAACAAATGAGTACTGGCGAAAGGCTCTCACAGCCATCAAAACATAACCTGGCGTTGTTTAAACCAGAACAACCAGACTTGCCCCATGTTGACTAGCTCGTTACTCGGGTCTCTGTCCATTACATTAAGGCCCTATATCTGTTATATAGAGATGCAGTGTATAAAAGTATGATGATAAATTGGCACAAACTGAAAGACGACCCTGGGGACAGCTAATTATTGCCCTCGTGGTCTTTCCGTTGGAGTGGTTGACTATATCCATTGATCTAAAGGGAGAGGCCTCATTTGGTTAAGCTTCCATTATCAATGATTGAGAAAGTTTCATCGCAGTAGAAATCTTTGTTCCAGTCAATATAGCTTGACTTATCCTCTTTGTTCATATAATGCCCTATTGGTGGACGTCCTAGATAGCTAGAATCAGGCAACACGACACGGTATTAAAACCACACACATTCCCGTAAAGATAATACTAATTAGATTGGATTTGAAAATATGATTGATGCCTATTTCTTAACTCTTACAGCCTGCAAAATCAATCTTTTGTGGCGCTAGCGAATTCCTCTACTGGTGTCATATTTCCACTTCTTTTTGTAGCCTTTATGAAACATAGCTTGCAGATGGTCTCAGACAAACGAATCTCGAGTTTTAAGTTGCATTTTTTAATTTTAATTAATTTCTGGAAAATGAAGTTATTTGTGAACATTTCATTGCTTAATATTTTCAACGTATTTAACAAGCATTAATATCCGAAGGTATACGCGACAAGTCGTAGGGTCCTATCCGAGTACTTCGTGTTAGTACTTCTTTGTCCAAAAACATCGAATCGTGCATGATGCACGGACGTTACCGATGTTTTGCGAATGCAACACTATGGAAGGGAGATAACGCTAAAATTGTTTTTCTTATGTCGTCTGCTGAATCTCGCGATGGTTACGAAAACATTTGCCTTTAATTCCAATAAATATATTTTGACAAAACTTTCAAATGTAGCCCCTGTGAATTATATGGAAGGGAATTACTTTACTAAGGCAATACTTTACTAAGGCAATACCCGCAGGAAAACAGCAAGATGCATGATTCGAATCACACATTGATTCACACAGGTTGGCTGAAGTGCCAATCGATGTTTGTTTATGTTCCCTGGGCCCTTCGGGCTCATAAATATTACATAACATAAACAAACATCGAGGGTACACCTTGTTCCGCTCGTGTCCAGTGAACAACTTATGATATGTCACATCCTCAAAAGGCCCCTTCATCTAATGCTCATGTCTACAATGTAAGAGGCTAGTTCTTTTACCGTCCTTTGAATGTGCACATATTCCCTTTCAACGTCACATGTGTTGTAGTCACGATATATATGTAACTGGGGCGTTAACAGTTCATTAAATGAGACAAACACATATGCGTACCTCAGAAATAATGAGTGAGTGAGTGAGTGAGTTTAGTTTTACGCCGCACTCAGCAATATTACAGCTATATGGCGGCGGTCTGTAAATAATCTCAGGAATAATGGAGCTTAGTAGTGATGATGATATATTTCCTGTTGCAACATACAAACGTGAGATAGTCACTAGCTAGGAGTTTAGAATCCTCTCCAGGATGGCGTCATGCAGCAGGAAAGGATCATATGTGAACCTGGTTTTGTGATACGACGGTGTATGTTATATGGGGCTAAGAAGTGGTAAGGATCATTCTTGTATCGCAGTAGAACAGTCCAAGCGAGAGAGAAACATTTTCCTTAACCACTCACGTGTCGGCAGTGACCCTACGTCAATTTCTTGCGTCTTAATATTATATTAAGTCAACGTTGTGGGCATTATGTTTCCTTTATTAGATGCCAGATGAAAGCCAAACGGTATGAACAACAACCCTGGGGTCTAATAGACGCCTTCCGTCCTATATACGTCGTATCATTATTATTTCGAAAAATAAAACTAGCAGAGGAGACAAATGTGCGGCACCCAGGTTGTTTTATTATGTTACCTGATCATTTATGTTTTCAGTATAATTATTCTATAATTATGTACGGAATGTAACGCTGCACAGACACGTCGGGAGTTGAAATATACGGGAGTGAATCTTTGCACGCTACTATCTTTTTATTATCAGACTTTAATCATGGACTACCAGATTTCTCATCTGAGCTTCTATCAGTTAGCAATCATTTGACCCTGGTGTTGTTGAAATACTGCTGTCGGAAGACAAATAGGATTCTTCTATCTTGACTATTCATTTTATTTCGAAAAGAATTTCAATACAATTTTTATTGAACAGTTTTAATGACCTTCGTTTCTTGCTTTTCCGGATTCATGAATCATTCCTGAACAACATGCTTTGCGCGATAGATTGCGTCGAAGTTGATGAACAGCTGCTTGCGTTGCAAAAATGTGCAGTGCACATATGTTAATTGTCAGCGTACATGTTTTGCCCAACTACCTCAGTTGTTATGCCGTCATGTTCATTATCATGCAAAGCATAGCGGTGTCAACATCGCCATCCGTTTAGTCTCAAATGTCTGTTAACATCAACACCCAATTTGCCTATTTCCTGAATAAAAGTTGCGAACGTAGTCATTGTTTCAAAAGAAGGTTCTGTGTGAAGACTGCATTGCAGCTGTCTGATTTACACATTAGACCGAGACTCGTGTAAGTAATATTCTTTTTCAGAACACTTTCACGTCATCGGTGAATACATGTGTTCAATCCAACATGTGGAATATCCTACTGGTGCTGAGAAAATACGTGTAATCATTTCGGTATAAAACAGTTTGTTTTGGCGTCTTGAAGTCATCGAATCGCTTCCAAAGGTATGAAGGTTTACCAACGCTAGTGCTATAGTGCTGAAGACTCGGGTGAAACTTTCTGACAAGGTCTCACGCACAACGTTGGAATATGGTAAACAGTATCTATGTTTTTGGACACCTGCTTCTGTCACACTATTGCCTCGAACTAACATTTCCAATTCAAAGTTTACAGGTAACCCTATACCAGAGAACATTATCTTATCCCCTCATGAGAGTTTTGGGAGGCATGGATAACGGATAACGTTAGGGGCTACGTTTGAAGAGCAGTCATTGTTTGGTTCGGTTGGATGTCTGACAAACGGGTCAAAGGCTACAATCATTGTGCATGTGACAGAGCACCACTAATATAGTCCGGTAGAGACTAATATACTGGGATAATGCGTCTCAGCATGAACACTATGTTAATACAGATATTGATTACTGACATACTGCGAGTTAAACAATGATTCAATAGGGGCTTTATTTCCTGGAATAGCACAGGTAGTAACTCTCATATTTATAGGTTATCGAACTCGAGCAGAGTGTCAAAACTGCAGCCGATCCTATCGATCAGTCATGTGTATGCAAATGCATTGTTATAAAGGAAGTGATTGCTGGAATATTGCTAAAAGCGGCGTAAAAGTATACTTACTCACTCACGCAAGGAAGTGAAGTGTTCTCCTTTGATAATATGTTCCTCGTATTAAACATATATCTCTTCTTTGAACAATTACTTTTGCTTTTATCTCCAGCTTTAAAGAAATATACTAATGTTGATATACACTAATGTTTCCAAAGACTGCGTGAGGTTTGCATTGCTAATGACACGTTTATGATCATCCGCGGTATGATATGAACTTCTTAAAAGGAGATCGCTGAATGTGCTTTGTCAATACAAAGTAGCAGAACATACATATATCGATATAAACACCATATGGAAGTATGGTCATGTCATGTCTAAAACACAATGCCCAAGCAGAAATTAACTTTTACATATGCCGCACACACTCCCTACACAACATGCCCTTGTTGTCATTCCGGTTTTCCGCACTTTGACGGAAGGTCGATTAATCTCTGAAGAGGAAACTTCCTATTACACTGTTGTGATTTACGTCTTCCAAATCAGCGTTTGTGTGCCGTCTGCAACGCGTGGGGGCGTCTTAGGACTATTGACATGCTGCAAATTGGCAAACATCAGGGAGGCAATGGTCAATGCCTTCTTTGGGCCACAGTCGACACCGTTTAAGCTGCCCCTGGTCCACGACAAAAGAACACGATCGATGGACCCTAAACAAGGCTCAAGATAGATCGATCACAAACAGCTAATCAAACTGCTTCGACCACTCATCAGGCCACTGGATTGCCAGTTATGTGTGAGACGATTAGAGTCTGTGTACACACAGTTCATCCCTATGTCTCAACCATGTGTTGTGACTTCCCCTATAAGTTGCCATTTTCACCACAGACGCCAATGGTGCACACTGAAACTTACGTAATCGTCGCTAGTTACGTGTCACGTTTACAGAAGACTGGTTGTTATCCATACTCCTCAAATTCCAGATGCAACTCAAAGGAATGCTCTGTAGAACCGTTTTACGAGTCGGCAGGCTACAGGATGGTAATTGCAAACTCAGTTTTGTGTGGCGTTCTCAGGTAGTCTGGCGCTAAACGTTTCAGATAGGCTTTTCTAATCCCCGTTTTCTTAAATATGCAACAGTTTTGAGATTCCACACAGCGACTCGCACGTTTCCTGATCCCACATCAGGTGATTTGTTTCCGTTTGCATTCACAGTCTTGAGATGTGAGTCTCCTATTAATAACACATCCTGTAAATTCTCATAAAAGAATATATGGCCTATAGCTCATAGCATAACACGTCGTTTCGATAGAAGTTATATCAGCTTTATAACATATTTACGACGTTGTAAAAATCTTTGAATAGCAGGAATTCCGCCCAGCTAATATTTTCCAGGGCCATCATCGCTTCCCTGCTGTTACTGTGGAAAACATAAAGCGACAAGGACAGAAAGCAACACCTCTCGGCTATTCGACGAAGGTGTTTAAGTGCAATGAAGCTTTACGACAAGTTATATGAAAGAATAACTGACAGAATAACTGAAGGTATGCTCTGTCTTACCCGAAAACAAACCTCATTGTAGAAGTAATTAAAGTTTGTATTGTTTTTTGTCCCGGATATTCACAATTTTGATTTTCTGATTTTGAGGACAATTACGCCACCGCGACTTCCACGGGCTAGGCGGCTGACTTTGTGTGCTGGAGATTAGGTACCTGACTCTGAGGGTGCGGGTTCGAATCCCGGATGGGACTCAACAACAAAAAAAAGTACCAGAATTTGTACTTTACTATTAAAGTGAAATCCCAAATATGACATGCTGCATTTGACCACTTTCTGAATAGAAAATACTAGTATTTGTACTTTACTACGAAAGAGAAATCCCAAACATGATATGCTGCATTTGACCACTTTCTACATCGCATCATTCAACCCTTGGTCTTTTATGAAATGTATCAGGAGTGTAACCACTATCAAAATATGTCTTGAGTATTCAACGCATCAACAAACCACGTATTGGTAAGTGTTATCTGAGCTGCATGTCTGTGCAAACAGACAAAACGTGCATATTGATGTTATTTGCTCACTTTCGGTTGACATTTCATGGTGACGTCCACCGAATGCGGTACTTCATCAATTTTCTATTTTCATCAATATTCGTTGAATATGTGACACTTACACCCATACAAGTTGAATATATGAATGATGTTTATTGCATGAAAGCCAATGAATCCAGACGGGATTGAAATTACATTTGATGTTGATAAATGATATATGTGCCAGAATTACAGTACATGAACAGTATGTAATCTAACATAGACGTTTCTGTGATTAGCATTTTATTTGTATAAGGCCAGGCGTGTAAGATTAACGTGGGGAAAATCTCAAAGTTACATAGGCATCTCAAATGTTTGAGAATGTCGTGAAACCCAGGAACATGGTCAGAGCGTTGTAAAACATGATAACACACTTCGTACGCAAAAATCCTAGAATTCTTTTGCAACCAAGGGACGGAATCAAAGCGAAGTATAAAGCCTTCGCTCACTGGGCCACCTCAGCTCTCTATGAAATTGACATTTCGGATTGACGTACATATTGTCATTTGGGTACAGTCATCTCTAATAATCATCTACGGGCATTGTTTATTCATAATTATCAGCGTGTCATAAAGAGACTATTCTGACGAAAGGCGCGATATTTACAGTGTCTACATAATTGATTGGCCAGTCCAACGAATACTGATAGTTCACTTGACGTCTCTATTACCCTGCGGTAGATATATTTCCTTGCGAGAAAGCCGTTATCGAACCCAATAACTCATTATTTGTGTTTAGTATCGTAACTGCGACAATTTATGATACTGCTTCGAAAACGTTGCTCTGTTGTGTTATCCAGACGAATTACTGATGGGGAAAACGTTCTTCCGTGGTATTATAAGGATAGTCGTCCTCAAAAAAACACCTTCTCAGACGGTATTGAACATTCTGAACATGAAAGGTGGTCGTCCGCGACAACATTTTCAGACAGGCTACAGAAGTGCAGTGGCACTCGGAATGATAAAATGTCCCAAAGACCGGACACGAGCAGACCGACGAAATCTAATAGAAATGTGTCATCCCTCATATTTAAAGAAAAAGTAATCATAGTGTGTTTTGTAATTATTAAATAAGTCTTTATGAAACTATTACGTTTTGAATATTCAAACATTATTACGTGTTCACAATGTTCACACTTGAAACTCAAAAGATCAACATTGTCATCAAAGTCTGAATGGTGACAGATAGATCTATGGGTAGGGGCGCACACAACATGATGTATACAGCTCCTCATCTCAGTACCTGTTTGCAGTGCTGCCGTGAAAGACTAAAGATGTTAATGTTTTATGATGTTGAGGGAATCTAGCAATGCAATGTCTGGATCTCTCCTACTGACCGACATGACGCTGGTTTAGAGAAAACACTCAAACAACATGGGACATGGTGATTTGGTCGACGAACTGATTTTATTGGAGAACTCTCACCACACGATGCCAGTCTTGGCAAACACTCCAGATAACAATGAGTCCAACCCGCTGCTCCACACCACACACTTGCTAGATCATGATACTCGACCACTCTAATAATGGCTCTATAACACATGTATAGACGTTACCAGTCTGATCAAAATGATCACTCTAAAAGTTACATGGCAGAAGGAGGGTTTGAAGTATGTATGTTCTTGTCAGTGGCAGAAACTGTCCGAACTGCTTGTAAATGTCAATGCTGGAGGTGACTGAAAGTGGATTGTAGAGTTAGTGTGAATCTTGGGTAATACACAAACCCCTCACGAGTGTTAGAGCTTGTTTCAAATGATTGACTTTACCCGTGTTCGAAGACTTTGACCTGTGACGGTTACCTGCTTGACGTGAAAGAAAGGCTACCAATGTGAAAATACCGAATTCCTGCCACTTGAACAATACTTTTCCGGTTTCAAGAAAGACAAACGTATTGTGTCGAAAGCCATCGTCGGTAAAAACCCCGATACTTCGTAACTGCATTGGCATAATTCATAATTATGTACGGTTGTTAAAACCGCATATAGTAACATTCCGGCTATATGATGACGGTCTGTGAATAATGGAGTCTGGTCCAGACAATCTAGTGAGTTATCATTTACTTCCATCTAAACATAACAGATGCCTAGACTGCATTAAGCCATCACCATGCCTGGCCACCATTGCCTGGTTGCCTTTTACGACAGGAATGGGTTACCGAAGATCATTTGTATCATTCGTCATCAAGGCTACTTAAAATAATAGAAACTGTTATTGACTCATGTTATTGCCTACTGTGATTGTCAAACAAACACTGCATGTACCATGTATTGATTGGTCACTCATTTCACTCGTCTGTGGATTTAGTAATCAGTTATTTAGGTGCTATAATCAATTTCCGAACTAACCTTTACATTTCAGCTCGGAAATTACCTCGTAACACCTTGTCCACCATTGCCTCTACGGACAACGGCAAATTCTGAGGGCAACAGCTGCAGCTTGTCGTCGGTAACAGATGCACTGACTACGTTACCGCTGATCATACACCTGGGAAGGTCTTGCAGACAGATTTGACTTTATTCTGTGACCATGCTTGTGAGATCCATCAAACACGAAAGCGCACATATAAAAAAGTATCTACCTCTCCGTCATGGTAAGAAAACACTATGTTTGCAGGTCTTGTTTGTGAGAGAGAGATGCCTCTTGCACAAACCCGTGAAGGCCCCGGGGTAGAATAGGCCTTCAGCAACCCATGCTCGCCATAAAAGGCGACTATGCTTGTCGTAAGAGGCGACTATAGGCGACTATGCTTGTCGTAAGATGTCGAGTAGTCAGACTCGATGACTTAGTTGACACATATCATTGGTTCCCATTTGCGCAGATCTGTGCTCATGATGTTGATCACCGGATAGTCTGGTCTAGACTCGACTATTTACAGACCGCCGCCATATAGCTGGAATATTGCTGTGTGCGGCGTGAAACTAAACTCACCCATTCTTTTACAAATCAAAACTCTTCGAACAAATGAAACCAACAAATCCGGCTTCTTTCCTTCGGATGCAAGCCAGAGTAAAATGTTAAATGACGAATCCTCACTAATAGAGACAAAACCCATATTAGTAGGTAAAAGCTGATGAACGTCCAGATGGATTACGTTCTGTTAACATGAAGTCTGACGTCAATCCGTCAGTAAATAACTATTAACTCGGCATTAAACGCGGCCTCTCGCATATTTCGTTTGGTGGGAGTTGTCACGGCTGTCCTAATTGATTCTACATCGTAACTGATCGTACAAACCTGCGGAGCAACTGCAATCCACAGGATGTAAAGTGATGGTATGATAACGGAAACAGGGCGACACATGAGACCGACCCGAAGTATCATGGCCGATACTTCTATCCTTATGAGGTACTATTTTGGAATCACGTTCGTTCCCGCAAAGCTCCCAGAACCTGTAAGTGAATGAGAAGTTTTATGTTTACGTCACACAGCAGTAATCCAGCTTGATACTGGCTGGCTGTAAATAATCGAGTCTGGAGCAGACCGGCCAGTGATGAACAGCATGAGCATCCATCTCCGCAACTGGCAACCGATAACATGTGTCTACCAAGTCAGTGAGTCTGACTATCTGATCCCGTTAGTCGCCCCTTACAAGCATGGGTTACTAGAGGTTAATGTTCACATCCGGATCCCCATGAGTGCAGAGGGACCCGTGGCGAGCCACCTTGTGGGTGCTGGGTAACGCTAAGTGCTCGCCAACCCCCCGTTGTGGACCCGGGGGAATATTTAGTCTACCGACCCATTTGCTGTGGGTTGCAGGCCTGTGCCGGGTGGAGGAAGGGATCCTTGTGGTAGAGGGCAATAGGAGCCTGTAACCATGTTCCTCTTGCTCAACACACCACTTTCACCTGACTGCACCTGGACGATGGTTGAATGGACCCGGTTCAACCAATTGGCTGGTCATACCAAGTCCTGTGTATGAAATGTTATGTATCTGCACAAAATGTGGTTTGTGGAATTGTTGAAATTATGGCCTTGGCACCCTTGTTGATAGAACAACATTTGTCTCACGCCCTGAAGGCTATGGCTCTTGGACCAATCTGGCAGACTGATTATTTGTTTAATCCTTCTGCTGGAGTATATCATCCAAGTATCCTTGGCACTGCAAGTAGGAAGTCAACTTGTATATAGCATTGTTTTGTGATACTCCGTGGTTGTTGGGGATCTGGGGTGATGAATCTTTAATACCTCATTATAGCTCTTGAAATCCCCGAGAAATAAAAGCGTGAATTTGACAATGATCGTGATGCTAATGAGGCTGTATACCGCTTAAAGAAGTTGAGTACTGGCCTAGATTTTTTGTTTTTGTCGGAGGCGACTAACGGGATCGGGTGGTCAGACTCGCTCACTTGGTTGACACACGTCATCGGTCATAGCTGGAGTATTGCTGAGTGCGGCGTAAAATTAAACTCACTCACGCAATCTCCGTCACCAAAACGTATCAAAACAAGTTTTTGTAGCTTGAAGTTGAACAGTACATCCCCAATCCACTGAGGTGTTTTAAATTCCAAAAGTTCGTCATTGGGTAAATTCATGCATAAATACTCTTACATATGCTCACTTTGGTGAGACAACACATGTTATTGAAGACTGTGATAGCAACTGTACGAAATTCTCATCAACATTCGCATCGCCCTCGACAAAAGATTGTCTCATATGGAAGAGAGAAATGTAAATAAATAAAATCAAAACTACTCAGAGCATTAGTTACAATGAAGCTAAGGATCTTGTACCATCTTGTGACCCAACTAGAACCAGAACACCAGCTGTGATGACATCTTCTACTGGCTGTCAAACACATTTGACATAGATCATTCTATCAATCCTGAACTCTCGTGCACGTCGGATTCCTGCACACAAACTACTGCTAGGCCTTCATCATCTAAACAGAGTCCCGTATCATTTCTTGTCTTTTTTGTAACTCCAAATGAACGAACAGGGACACAGAATGATTCAGACTAAATTCACAATCCAAAACGAGAAAATTTGCGTTATCCAGATATAAAATTGACTCCTCTCGAAACAATGAAACGGGTAGAGTATCAAATGTTTATGATGATCCCATCAAGCTTTATAATAACTTTGGATCACTTGAAGGGATGGATGTTTCAGATAATGGGCGAGCGAGAACTCCAGTTAATCAGCTTAAGAGATGAATAGTTCTCAGCCCTTGATTCAGTGGAATCGCACTTCAGTGAAAAACAGTAACTCATGCAAGATCTTAAACCGTCAGCATTATGTCTCCAAGACACAGGCCTAAAAATACAGATAATTTTAATCTGAGACAGTATACAGTGAATATCATTCTTTTTCTCTTGCAGGAGATAAAGCTACTGGCGGCGCTTCTATTTTGGGTTCATCAGAGTATCACACACAACCCTGTTGCTATAAATACAGATCTGCAAACTGTTGCTGTTCGTCTGATTCTGTACATAAATGGTGTCTTGAAAACGGCTTTAAATCCAAAACTAATTAGATACATTTAGACTCCCATTTGACCACCGGGTCCACACCGGGGTTGACAAGCTCTTAGCGTTACCCAGCACCCTCTACGAGGAGGTGGCCTGTCACGGGTGCCTTCAAGATTTTCACAGCTGAAGCAACCTTATTGACGGTTCTTAAATATATTCAAAGAAACCCCATACATAAACAATATATAATTCATTCAGGCCATCTTTCTTACCTTAAGACGATTAAAAACTTACAGTGTAAACATCCATTTTTAATAAAAAATTATTGAATTGTATAATGAGCTTGCTACCGGCCAATACGACATCGTCTTTTGTTGGTTACCCAGTCACGTAGGCATGTCTGGTAATGCAATGGCCGATCTTGCTGCCAAGGCAGCACTCGACAAATCTGTGACACCTCTTCATATTCCATACTCAGGTTATAAAGCCAGCACTAGAAGTTACATCCGTGGTCTGATGCAGAAGAAGTGGAACACCCAAGTAGGTATCAATACATTACATGAAATAAAACCTTATATCGGTTACACTTACGACGATGTCGTATTGGCCACACCAGAAATACTCACGCATGCCTGTTGAAAAGTGGGGGATCCTCCGTCTCGTATCCGTTGTGATGAGAGAATCATGGAAAAAAATGTACCGCTTGACTGTGTTGAATTCTCCGTCACAAGGGATAAACATTTCAATATCAAAACAATGAAGGACGTTCTAGTATTGTTAATCATCATTTAATCAACGATTCTTCAAAGGAGATACATTTGTGGGGTGGCGCCACCTGTAATGGTACTGGGTGGACGTGTGTCTCATCATGGGAGTGAGCATTGAGCTATGAGGGTTGGCTGAAAAGCTCTAAGCCTCACTGTGAAAAAAGTCCACGTTTGTAATTTATTTTTCTATATAGTCCCCTTCCAAGTTCACACACTTTTGCCAGCGATGCTGCAAGGCCCGAATCCCGGTCAGGAAGAAATCTTCTTCAGCTACCCTAAAAAAATCAGTCACAGCGGAAATGACGTCATCATTACTTGCAAAATGGCGACCGGCGAGTTCCTTTTTCATTTTGGGGAACAGGTGGAAGTCAGAAGGAGCCAAATCAGGTGAATAAGGAGGATGGTCAATGAGTTCAAAGCCACAATCGCGGATTGTTGACATGGCCACCACCGATTTGTGAACAGGCGCATTGTCTTGGTGGAAGAGGACACCTTTAGCGATCATCCCTCGTCGTTTGGCTTTGATTGCTTCTCGCAACTGGTTCAGTAGATCAGCATAGTATCTGCCGTTGATAGTTTGACCTTTTTCAAGATAATCAATGAGCAGAATACCCCTGGAATCCCAAAAGACTCATGCCATCACCTTTCCAGCTGAAGCAACAGACTTGGCTTTCTTCGGAGCTGGTGAATCAGGATGCTTCCACTGTTTTGACTGTAGTTTTGTTTCTGGTTGAAAGCGATGTATCCAGGTCTCATCCATGGTTACAAATCGTGCCACAAAATCATCGGGATCTGCTTCAAAACGACGCAAATTGTCAAGGGACGTCTGGAACCTGGCACGTTTCTGTTCTGCTGTCAAGAGCTTTGGCACCCATCTTGCAGAAACTTCCTAATTCATTGGTGATAATATGCTCAACCCTCTCATGAGAGATGCCCACTACACTAGCAATATGTCGAGTAGTCAATCGTCGATCAAGCATCAACATATCGAGCACTCGCGTGATGTTTTCTGGAGTGGTTGCTGTTGAAGGCCTTCCCGAGCGTGGGTCATCATCAAGGCTTTGTCTGCCACGCTTAAATTCTGCAGCCCACTTCTTTACTGTGGAAAATGAAGGAGCATCATCCCCTAGAGTGGAGACCATGTCAGCATGTATCTGTGTTGGGGACATCCCTTTATTTTGCAAGTACTTGATGACTGCCCTGTATTCAGTTTTGTCCATTTCTGATGATTTCAGAGGGTAGGTTTACCAAAAGAGCTGTAGTTGAGATAAAACTATTAGTACGTTTGTAGTTCTTGTGTCTACGATTCACTAAATGATTGTCTTCATTGGTGGCAAACACATGTCTCTACCTGGTGGGGAAAAACCACTCAGGCTGAGAACTTTTCAGTCAACCCTCGTATGGAGGGCACGTATCGGCCTAAATTGTCAACCTAATAACCAGAAGGGTCGCCCGATACATGGAACTTTCCAGTGGATTTTGTGCACGACAGCTACAGGTGTTGTTGTTTGGAGGTGTTCTACTCCCCATGAGCGGAAATGTAGAGAGCAGCCCGGGACCACGTTGGACACGTCAGAGTCGGCTAACCCAGTCCTCCACAGGACTCTTCAGAGTCGGCTAACCCAGTCCTCCACGGGACACGTCACAGTCGGCTAACCCAGTCATCCAAGGGACACGTAGCGACAGAAGATAACCACGATATCAACGCTATCCTTAACGACATTTGGGGCGAACTACAATCCCTAAGCAGTAAGTTCGATAAATTTGTGAAATCATTCGAGGTTATTCAATATGATCAGAATGAAATGTGGCAGGTGATAGATAAACTTGAGGGGGAGAATGCAACTATGTCACGAAAGCCCGAAACCCTAGAATTTCTCTCGCGACGAGATAATCTCTTATTCTTTGGAATTGGGGAAAGGAAAAGGAAAACTGGAATGACAGCGAAGAGAAACTTAAAAATTTATGCATGACAAGCTGAAATTCACCAGTAGTGAAATAGCACACATGGGTATAGTACGATCACACAGGCTCAACACTCGTCCTATTAACGTTAAATTCTCTTCAGAGAGAGCATCCTTCAGTCAACGAGGGTTAACCTGAAGGGTAACAGAAAATACCGAGTATCACCAGACTTTACCCAGTTTGTGAGACAGATAAGGAAAATTCTTGGTAAATATGTTAAGGACTATAGGCAGAAAGGGGATGAGTGCTATATGTTTCCTATGATAAACTGATACTAAACGGCACTGTCTACAGATATGATTTTGTCCAAAGAACATTGGTTGAAATCGGGAGCTCTGTCCCGTCCACTCGACAGGATCAGTCTACCAGTTCTGAGCAGCGAGGCCAAACCCACAGCACAGGCACGAGCAGGCGATGTGACAGCTCGCCCGACCTCCCTGAGACGGGCCGTATTAGACGGCACAGCAGAGATGGGAGCCAGCTCCGTGCAGACGACACGAGGCCTGATAGTGCAATAGAACCCACGGGGTGCAGTAGTACCCCCAGGCTGACACGAGCAGACGATGTGACAGCTCACCCGACCTTTCCGACACGGGGCGCACTAGACTGCATAACAGAGGTGGGAGCCAGCTCCGTGCAGACGACATAAGACCGAGCCCACAGGCAGACCGGGAGAGATAGGAGGGTGGTCGAGGCCATGTACAACCTAAAGTTACGTATTTTAACGATCAAGCTAACAAATCCGCAATACATCCATCACAACTACATTCGCAAATATCAGTTCTGTCCTGGAATATTAATGGTTTGTATTCAAAACCCCCAAATCTAAATTTTCTTAATAACTGTCACTAGTGCGTCCGGCAGAAGACACGCCCACGGGGTAGATACAGTGGAGGTATTACAGTCTACATCAGGAAGTCACTATCGTCTTTCTTCAATCGTCTCCATAGTGAATGGTTCGACTGTTTTTCTCCAGACAAATCTACCCTCGCAACAGAACATTCAGGGGTTTGTGTATGTACTGGATGCCACCACCACGACAGCAGACTTACAGGACTCTACTAGCATTGAATTGTTAGAGTTAATATTGATGACACTGAATATAGACTTTCCCATGGCTGCATTTACTATTTTAGGGGATCTTAATGCACATATTGGTCAGGAACAATGTTTTGTTCAAAACGGCGATGAAAACTATCTTCCTATTGAAGAGATAGAATACGACAGCGACACATTTGATATATTCAGAAGTTCTAAGGATGATGTCGTCAACACACTGGGGACCCAGTTGTTACGCATGTGCAGAAACTTGAAAATTCATGTTCCTAATGGGAGATCGGTGTGGAACCAAAAAGGGGAGTTTACCTTCATAGGTTGCCAAGGGAATAGTGTAGTGGATACTGCATAGTGTCAACCCATATCTATAATAAATGTAAGAACTTTAAAATACTAACACTCTGATCATCTCCCACTAACAGTTGGCATGATAACATCACGTGACGAGCCAGTGGCACGTGAAACTTGCACTGAGCCTCACACGCAGCACATTGAGCGTCACACCTGGAGAGCTGAATACACCGATAAGTTCTCTGGTATTATGAAGCATGATCTTGATACATTGACAGTTTGACATTGACATTGACGGTTTGACAGGTGTTTCAATGGTGATGTCCATTCTTCTTAGAAATGCTTTCTAGACTTATTCAATGAATGTTTCTCCCTCGTCGACACTCGTCCCAGAAACACTGCACATGCCACAAACACAATGTAAACACCAAGCTAAATGGTTTGACAAACAATGCGATGACTTAAAATGTAAAACGTATGAACTATTAGATAGATTTAGAACAACCAATGACACATGACACTGCAAACATTACCTGGAAACAAAACATACTTCAAGGAATTATGCAAGGACAAAAGAGCAACCTATGACAAGAGTATAGCTAAGGAAATTGCTAAAGCGGCGACAAGTAAAAGTTGTGAAGACCTTTGGAAATCAATAAAGAGACATTGTGAAACTAACTATGCACCTGCAAACATATCCGCTGATACACGGTTTGATCATTTTAGGGATCTCCTCAACCCCAAATTAACTGAAATTCGCAATTTGACAAAGATGTCAGAGAGATTTTAGACAGTCATGATGTTGGCAACTGCGACGAGTGTAAAAATTGTGATGATCTGTTAGGTACCGAGATCTCTGACGAAGAAATTTTAAATTCATTCAAATATCTTAAGAACAGTAAATCCCCTGGAGCGGACGGTATTCCCGCAGGGCTCTGAAAGAGTCATGTTCATTACTGTTGCCATTTCACAAACGATTCTTCAATGAAATATTGAACACAGGAAACCTTCCAGAATCATGGCATATGGGTTTGATTGTGCCCTTATACAATACTGCAAACAGGAATGATCCGAATAACTGTGGGGGTTGCCCTTCTTCATATTCTTAGTAGTATATCCGTGAATAAACTAAAATCACGCATTAAAATGTGGGTCACAACACAAGAACTGATATTTGAGTCACAGGCGGGATTTAGGGAAGATTATAGTACAACTGACCAAATATTTATTCTCAACTCTATAACACATAAATATATCAGAAAGAAACGCGGCAAATTCTATTGTATTTTCGTCGATTTCGAGACACAGTGGATAGAAACACACTTCTTTTAGTTCTCCTAAATAATGGCCTACATGGCAAAATGAACACTTTGCTTCGTAGTATGTATACAAATGTTAAGTCAGCTGTCCGGTGAAGAAAGCTAACAATGTCCAAGGTATATAATTCAACGACAGGTGTCGTTGCTTCTTATCACCTATTTTATTCATTCTTTATATCGGATAACTTGTTAAAGCACAGGGAAACTGTAGCGCAAATAAGGTTGCGCAGCGTAGAGAAAATGACCAGTCTTCATATAAGCAAGCGAAGCAAGCAAAGGTTGGCAACGCCCTTCCCTCGCTTCGGTTCAAAAAGTATTTTTCGTGTCAAAATAAAATATCGCCACCATCAAAGGTACACTCCCATTTCCTCACTAGGTTGTGCTCTCCGATTTCCAACCCCATATTTAATAATTTCTCACGTGAAATATGTTTTATTCAACATTCTCGTGGTATTCAGTTCGTTCCTTGCCTCCATTACCCTTGCCAGCTTGCTGTTCAACGGAGTGAAGGAACAAGAATAAGCAGAAATTATAAAGATATACCATATTGCCTAATTTTATCATGATTCTGTTGGAATGTATTTGTCTTAAGTGTCGGCATTATTGTTAGAACTTTTGCAACATTTATTCTACAAAAAACATACTTTTGGCGTAGTGGGCGTATGAAGCATGGGAGGTAACTCTTTACGTATTCCATACGGAAAAATAACTTGTTCCTTCACTGCTTTGAACCGGAAGCTGGCAGGGGTAATGGAGGCGAAGGACAGTCTGATGTACCACGAGTGGCGCTTATTATGTTGAATAAAACATATTTCACGTGAGTAATTTTTATATATGGCGTTGGGAATCTGAGTGCACAACCTAGTAACGAATTTGGAGTGTACTTGAAAAATATTTTTTGAACCGGAGCGAGTTGACGAAGCGAGTTGGAAATGCGTTGCCAACATTTGCTCGCTTCACTCGCATAATTGAAGACTGGTCATATTCTCTACGCTGCGCAACCCCAATTGCTACAGTTTGCCTGTGGTTGAAGATATGGTGAACAGTGAACTCAGTGGAGCGCCTATTGACGAAGCTGTTAACGCACTTTCCATTCAGCTGTTTGCCGACGATGCTGCAATATTTGGGGGCAGTGTCATAAATTTACAATAGAAAATTGATATTCTAGAAATGTATTGCAAGAAATGGAGATTCTCTATAAACACCGACAAAACCAAGGTCTTAGTGTTTACAAAAAAGGTGCCAAAGTACCAAAACATGAGAAGTGGCATATCGGTAATGAGAAACTTGAAACTTGAAACTGTCAATACATATCAGGGATTAACTTTGTCATGTAGAAACATGTTTTCTAAAGCTTGCGATGTCTTATCACAGCAAGCCGAAAGGGTGCTGTATCCAATCAAGAAATAAGTACTTCCAAACATTGTTTATGAAATATTTGAAGGAACAATCCTACCTATCCCCTTGTATGGGGCAGAAATCTGGCGGACAGTGTATCGACAAAACATTGAAAATGTCCATTCAATTTTGGTAAATTTGTCTTACGAACTGGTTACTGCTTACCCACAAAAGCTGAGTGTGGACGATATCCACTGCATGTAAATTAAAAGCTAGAGTAATATCGTATTGGTTACGGTTGCTTAGACAACCTGACTGAGGAAATTCGAAACGATCGTACCTCATGTCAAAACGTCTAGATGATTCTAGGCCAGGAGAATGAGAGTTTGACCCTAAACAAATTGCAACAGAAATATATCCAAATGTTTTGTACTCAGACAACATCAGGAAACATCATGCTAAAAGTCTTAGTAAATCCACTGGGCGGGGGGGGGGGGGGGGGGGGGATATTGTAATTTGACTTAATTAATTAAGTAATTAACCAACAAAATATGAAAATTGTTCTATTGAATGCAATATAGGTTATAACACATCATTTGAAAATGACAACGCAGTGACAGTTATTACTTAACAAACATAATAAACTTAATTACACCGTCATTAATTAAGTTTTAATTGATTTTTATTTAATTAGCATTATTCACAGACAAAACTTATGAAAAGGACCATTGTAAATATTCCTTTGAAAGGTGATAGAAGTCAGTATGTGATTTGTGTAACAATTGTTATCTATTAAGCTTACTTATTAAAATGTTAATGAGATTACCTGCTAAAACCTACGACATAAACGTGTTTCCAACATGTGATTAATCAGATTAGATAATCAGAAGCGTGCCATAGTGGGACAAGTTCAATAATTTCACGTTGTTGCTGTTGCTGCTGTTTACATGAATCAGTCAGTTCAAAAGATGCTAGGCTATTTGAAACCAGTAGTAAATAATTCCACTGTTTAAACTGAATCTGTCACCATTTCATTGAAGACTCATCACACAATCTTGGATTTGGAGCTTTCAGTCAACTTACAAATATGTTAGTCTCCATCTTCCTGATCAGTTACACTTGAATTGGCACAACTGACACCCCTGCATTCGCCACATGCAGTGGAACAGTCAAGAGCATGTTTCCTGCAAGAACATCTCATGGGCGTACACTCGATTTTGCAGTTACATCTAATCACTTTCAGGAGAGATTGAGGAGCTGCTGGCATATTTGTCTGAATGGGTGTTAACCTGCCTTGGCAGATTTTCCAACCCCAGTCTGCATGGTTCATGTCAGTTGATCTGCCTGCCCATTCTTGAATCAGATAGAACACTCTGTAGCTGTGGAACTGAGCAGCATTTTGAGTTGGGGTTAATGACTGGGGCTGGACACATGAAAAACTCGTTGACACCTTTTCACAGAATTTCCGGTACCTGAGTTGGTCTAGGTTTACCTCAGGGTTTCCTCCACACAGGCACACCAAGGCTTCTTCTCCTGCCTTTGCTACATGACCATGTGAAGATTCTGGATCATGAAAAATGAGCGCCTGAGACAGAAAATGAGAACATTTACCAATGGTCTTCAAGGCAAGTCCTTTGCCGAGTCCATATAGCCGGGATGTAGTGTCACACCCAAGTAGGGCATAAACAAACAGTATGTTCTCACATATATGAGAGCCAAGCATAGCTTTTGTTTTCGGTATATCCCAGATCCTCTGTTCCTTTCGTTTCCATTGATTTACATATGACTCGAAAAATAGCTTTGACTTTGTATCGGCATGATAGCATAGGAGAAGATCTGTGTCTCCCTGGTGAGAACTGTTGGTCCCTGCTTTGATCCTTCTATAGCCTTCTGAACAATGAGGAGATCTGCATCCGAATTTGCTTTGTGAGTTATGAATCCATTTTCCGCTAGTGACTCACGTAAGAGATATATGAACGTCTGCTTGATGTGACGGTTAGCGAAGGAATGGTCTCAGTTTCATGTCCTTCCGCCCGTGGTACTTCTTCTCCATAGCCATCAAAGACAATTACTGCCATGTTGTACTTCACCTTCACGTAGTCAACATACAAAGCCAGAATCTCTTCATATGTCATACCACAGGACCATGGAATTCCATGTAGAAGAGAACCACCATCCAGCACATTGTGCATAGTGGACATTTTCAGGAAGGGATATTTGAGATGAAGGCAACAGTGACCACATGGGATCTGCAAGAACTGATTTGTTAGATTGCCTCATTAGAGCATGAGAATCAAAGAGGGCAGGTGGGTGGCTACACATTTCATATCTGAATACATCTGCCAATACCTCCTGTGAACAGTTTGTTGCAGCAATTAGGCGTTGAAACAACAATTGTGGATCCACTTGAACTGTTTCATCATCAATCTTCAGCGATGACTGTGGGGCAGGTGTAATGGCTTGGTCTTTCTTTCTGAAGCTGAATCTCCTACACTGTTTCCTGTCATCTTTTTCAAAATGCAATTCCCAACTTCTTTTGCCATGTCAACATTCACAGAAGTCTCTGATGTCATGCCAGTAGCAATACTCCTCAGAGTGGAATCTTGAAAGAAAGGGTTTCTGTCTTCTAGATACTGCAATATTTGAAGAATGTCTTCTGAATCTCTTGCTAGTCTGGTAGTTCTTGCATCCTTGTGGTTGTAGTCAGTTGCAAAGGATACACTTGTGAGTTCTTGCATGGATTTATTCACTTCTGCACATGCTGGCATTGAGAGGAGCCAGAGAGAACGCTGCATTTCAGTCATTCTTCTTCCTCTTGTCAAGCCACCTCTTGACTTCAAGCTTCTCATCAAGACTTGTTCAATTATAAGCTCAGTTGAAAGTCCTGCCCAATATCTCTCACTTCTACGAAGTACACGGTAGCCATTCATGAAGTTGATGTAAACATCAGAGTGATCATCAGGTAGCCTACACATATTTTGTAAATAGATGCGTGCACTCTTGGCATACATGTTATGTCCTGAAGCTGCAAAATATGGAAGCATCTGATAAAGTGCAGAAAGATAGAGTTTCCAGTTTCCTGTCCTCTCAGCTTTGATAAACTTCTGAGGGATGTCAAGTAGATCCATGTACATGAGCCATAGAGCCCCTGTTTGTGAAACCTTTATTTCACTTTTTACAGCTTCCATTCGTTTACGTATTCTTCCAAAGCATTCTTTGGAAGAAACATCTTCTGGAGTCAGTTTTCCTTCCATGAGTCCATCATACAGTGAAACAGCTTCAGTAATGTCTTCATCTTCATGACTAACAGTCGCATCTGCAGATAATTCTTCACGGCTGTGTGAGCAAGGGAGGGGCACCTCAAACATCCTGGCAACCAAGAGGGCATTCAAGGCTGTGTCAACCAACATATGAGCTCTAACAGCTCTAGCAGCTGCTTTTCCTCTAAGCATATGCTCAACTGAATTTGTTGCATATACTGTGTCAAACAGTTCTTTGAGTCCTGATCCAGCCATTAGATGCCCAATACTGCCACGAAAGCTCATTTCCATATGAAAACCTCCTAGTCGTAAGACGAGAGAATGAGGGTCACTGTCCCTTGGTCCACTGATAAATATTAGATGTTCCTTCCACCAAAGAGGTTGGTCAAATGTCAACACTGGTGTCACAGTGTATATTCTTGCTTGTTTGCAGACAAACTTCAAGGTGGAAAATATGCAGGACATGCTTGTTGGATCCATGTCAATCATAGGAAGGAATACCACTGATGACTTAAAGGGGCACTGATGCGGAGCAATTTCCGTGGACTGGTGTAAACTTTTGTTATTGTTTTTCTCCCGTGAGTACCCGGATGATATCCCAGAATTCGTGACTGGTTCGTGACCTCTGCTACGCAGTCCGTAAGCGCAATTGATAGTTTGATTATAGACAGATCAACTGAGGTGAAGTCATTTTTACTTCATTACAAATGTATTATGAAAACAAATGAAACACTTTGAAGGTTAATCATCTGCCAGTGGTAGAAATGGTGACGGAAAAATAACGAAGCCAATATGTACGTCTCTATATTTTGTCGCATAACCCTAATTAGTTTATTGTCATATTTGTATGATTCTGAAAATTAATGAAAGAACACACGATCTGCTTATACTCATAGTAAATTTCTAACATAACAGCAACATTTATATATTGTATAGATTGCCAATGTGGATCCCATTTTACACACATACGCGATCTAGTGTGTGTTTTCTGTCATACAGATTCTGCTGAATGCTACAACAAATAAATGAAAACAAAATGCAAATAATGAATGCAAAACAGACTGATTTTATAACAACAGTGTCAGGTTACTACCTTGTTCAGGAATGTATCCATCAATATCCACGTAAAAGAAATCGTATTCCATTCATCTGCAGCTGGTAAATAATCCTGCTCTGTGTCGCGTGTCTTACAACTGTCTCATTTGCGAAAAAGTAACACATCGTTTCACGTCTTTCGTTGGTGAAAACCAGATAAACGTCTCACTGGTCTCCCAAGATAGAACACCTGGCAACTAATTGTATGATGTCCACTATTCTAAGTAATTCAGTTAACCAATAATGAGCAATCAATCAATCAACGCAAGGGTGGTTAATTCTTTGAAGGGAGGATGTTGTTTTTGCACTCACACTTTACGACAGGGTGTAGTCATCTACACACACTGCCTTTTGACAAATCCGCTAGAAGATAAAAGTAATTAATCAATCAGTGTGTTATCGGTTAATCCTTTGATCGATGTTTGTTTTTGTAACTCAGCTGATAAACCCTCTTGCATCACTTACATGCACATATTACATAACATACAATACATTTGCCATTACAGACCTTAATATATAATGTTGAGTATTTACTCCAGACAGGAGAAATGCCAAATGGGAACCTTTGTTGAGTAACCGAAGTGGTGTTACTACTAATTATACCTGTTATAAATTCATTAATTGACCATCCAGAGAATGATGCCAAATAACACGTGTAGGTTTACACCATCAAACGCGAGTTACAGCAAGGAAGATGTAATCTCTGTGTCGCATGCAGCCTGAAAACACTTATGGGCCGAAACTGTTTGGAGAATACCAATGGAATTTCGTTACATAAGGAATACACACAGGCATTTGCTGTGTACTTAGGTAAATAGGTGAAATAAGGGGTTTTTTACGTAAGAAAAGGTCCAGATTTCTCTACCAAAGACAAAGTCATCGTTTTTTGTTTACGAATTCAAATAAATCAACTGTGTGTTTTTGTTATCATAAATAATAAACCATTGTAGCTACCATAGCTACCAAAATTTACGTATGATATTTGCTACCACAGCTGAACCAACACTCAAAACTACCTAAATAAAAAGCTTTGCAATCTTCCGTACTGAAACAAATGGCTTGCAAGGTGCCTGTAGACATCATATTTTCATGTAACATGATTAAATATCGAGGTTAAAAACACAGAAATAGGATCAAATTGGATCAGTAACTATACCATCCAAGCATCCGAAAAGAACTACACTGCTGGGATATTTGGATACGATCAGACAAGGAATACCATGGATATTTGTAAACAAATGGCATATGATGGGCATCCGGCCTCCTGACTGTTTAGGTGAAGAAATTCTGCTAATATGGACAGGAGCCCAGTTCCTTTGTCCGTCACGGTCGAAGGAGTGGGCGCTGACCAATTTGCGGTTTGGTTTCGTAGTTAGACCGTTGGGGAGAAACATTATTCGCTCCGCATCAGTGCCCCTTTAACAGGAAACTGTCCACGATGAACTGTTGGCATCATTCCTGAATATGATGGTCTAACTTGATGTCTCAGCAGCCACGATGATTTCCAAAGAAGATCAATATTTGCTGTAGGATCCACTTCTGATAATTCTTCTAATGGTTCATAGTGAAGAATTCCAAGACTAGTACCTGTGGATTTATAGTGAAAGAGTTTGATTCGTCCAAGCTGCGACAGATCTTCTGCTTTTACATTAATCTTCAAAATAGGCATACTTGTCTTTGTTCCTGGTGTGACCGCTGCAATGACACCCATATAAATGTGTTTGATCCATCTAGAGTACAGGTGTCTGCAACATACTGAATAACATTTCCAAAGCTTCCTGGACATATTCCTGGGATGTCAGTTCCCTTGCTGACAGCAGCACTTCCCTCAAACCTTTTCACCTCATCATCAGAACTGCAGAAACCATGGGTATTGAGAGAATCCACAAGAAATCTGGAACCCAACTGATGATGCATTTGCACAGCAAGTCCAGTCTGAAGTTGGGCTGTGAGAACTCGTGGCCTGCAACATTGCATTATTGAATGTCCCAAAGAAGCTATCTTGATATCAACATATTTTCTTTCAGGAAACATCGCAACAATTCTGGGACAAATTCCAGATTTGCTTCTAATGATGCCATTTCATCACATGAAGCGTATCTATAATTATTGATCTCTACTGACTTATTGTTCTACTTTATGAGCTTGGCTGTTGTTTGAATAATCTGACGCTTTTCTGAGGCAATGTCTTTCTTTCTTGGTTACTGATAGAAATCATGGAGAATGGATGAGGCCGTACTCGTAAATGTTACAACATTATGTTTTCCAATGACATCAGCTATGATGATTCGGTCTCCAAAATGCTCATGCAATCGCTTCTTCATGTAAGGATGGCTGTGTGCTTCAACATCTGTTCCCTTATCCTCCATGTGATTAACCAAATCAGTTATTGAAATCTGTTCATCATCATTTTCCTCAAGGAACTCCACTACAGAATATAAAGCTGCTGTCCTTTCAATATCTTCTGGTCTTCCCTGCTTAGATTTCTTGGAGATGTCAACACTTTTGTCAAACTGAGATGGAATTTGTTTTCTAGTCCTGAAATTGACACTACATGTCTGATGGTAGACTGCATCTGCTGCATGTAGATCACAGGTGTAGAGCAGGCGAGTTTGCACATCATGTGACCATTTGTCCCCCCGTTCTTGACATGTAGCTTTAATTGAATCTTCAAAGCCGTTTGTTTTAACAGGATACACATCATGTCCTCTCTTTTTGTCACGTCGATTAATAACTCCAGCACAAAATATACACTGATGTTTAAAATCAAAATTTGTATCTTTAGAATGTAAAGTCCTAGACTGGTTATTCTTCGTGACTTCATCCTTTCTACTATTGAGTTTCTTTATTTGCTGCGGATTACAGTACTGTCGACAACATTCAACATGAACAATCTGTCCTGGTCTGGTTTGGATTGAGTCACTTACACTTGCTTCATTTACACCTCTGCTGCCTTTCTCACTCAGAACAACTGATCCTCCTGTCTTCCCCTTAAAATGCAGCTTGCACATTTCACAAACGTCCATAGTGCCATGTTTTGACCCTAAAAGAGAAATTATTAACTTGAAACTACTTTTAAAAAGAATAACATTTAGATTACTAAAGCAATTACATAAACTGAATTAATAAAACCTAAAATTTTGAAAAATAAAATTATCTATGTAAGTCAAGTAACACATAGCATGTAGATATATTCAGTAATATGTTCACGCTCAGTTATGATAGATAACCTGAATTTATGTAAATTACTGTATACAAAGTACAACAAATTGATATGATGATCCATGATCTGTTATTACACAATGATGAAAACCAATTTGGAATGATTCTTGAAGACAAATGTACAAATTGTATGTTTTGAAATCTCAATAAACACATAACTAGATATCTAATAATATCATATCAACAACATGAAAAAACATGTCATATTCTTTTCTGTATTCATCATTAGTTCATATAATACTATCTCATTCATGTATATTAAACCAAGTACACTGACCAAAGTTGGCCATATGCGATGCATGTGACCTTTTGGGTCATACAAAAAAAGACAAGCCTTTAGGAAAGTAGTATACACTAACTATTCCCGTTGCTAGGTCATAGTGACCCTGGGGACATAATTACAAAAAATAAGTATTACATATTTAAAAAAAAAAAAGTATATGATAACAGAGATAGTCCACATAATTCATCAAGGGAGAAGCAATGCCTATAGATCAAACTTAAAAAGCTTGTAAGTCCTTCATTAAAAATGCTGTGGCTATGTATGGTGATCATGCAGATCTTGAAAGACAGTGCTTTCTGGAGCTTAGATACATTAAGTATGCATTTACGAATTAACTTCGTCAATTAAAAGCTGGATCAAAAACATCTATAAACACATGAACTTACCTCTCTTCTGTGAAAAGTGCCTTAAAGACCGTTGCAAGGCACAAAAAACACAGTGAAATCCACTTGAAATGCTCCAAACAAATGTCAACGATGTGAAAGGGAGATAACTCTCAACATCATTTTTCCTGAAGAATGTTTATTATGTATAAACTACTTTTCAAAACATAAGATGATATGAAAGTAAAACTTCTGTTATGTGAGAAATATATGATGTTTTATTAAGAACAAAGAAATGCGTTTGTTTGCTAATATATTTCCAGAAAGTTTTTGAAAATAATCATTTTTGAGACAAGTTCTACATCTCTTGGCATTACGATAGTAAAACATTACTTTTATTCCTTAAGTAACTTTTCTCAGACAAAATATAAAAAAAATACCACCTACATTCCATGTTAAAGATGAATCTATTACCTTTCACTGAATATGATGCATAAGATATACAGTTTCAAGGTATTTTTTGAAAAAGAAGTAGGAAAGTTAATAGTTATCCATAATTTTGATAATGTTGCCGACCTTGGATTGATTAAGACTTTTAGTATGTGATGCAGTAGGTATGTCTAAATTAGAAACAAACCAATTTGTTTCTGTTGCAATTTGTTTGGGGTTCCCTCTTTTGGGGATCTAAATCGCCCGGCCTATTCCGGAGATACTAATTGGGCCTCAGCAGTACGTGACTTGGCTTGTTGCAGCATTGCTTGTCTTATGCTTGTTTTAACCAAGACATAGGCAGTAATGAATTGTTCATGAGTATATTTAACCAAAGATGTAAAGATATTTATAATCAAGAGTGGTCGGCTTCTGTGACTGCTTCCAATTAATTGGAGACGTATTCAACATGTAAACTTGAATAATGCCGGAAACCTACTTACGAGTGTTACCTTCTGTTCATTTGCGTAGAGCACTGACGAAATTCAGATGTGGTATCGCTGGTCTTAACATGCAGTTATATAGAAGATCAAAAAGTGCGGATATCGCAATTGCCATGCGTCATCATTGCCTCAATCAGATAGAAAACGAATATCATGTATTACTAGAATGCCCATTGTATGACGATGAACGAAGAAAAGATCTATCATGTAATTATTACACCAACCCAAATCCTCATACATTCATAGCTCTTTTGAATCCTTTATCAGCTAATATACTAGTGCGTTTACCTGTGTATTGTACAGAAACAATGCTGTACGTACTGTTAATGTATAAGTCAATATCCAGGCGCTCCGCACTCTATACTATTATGAATGTCGATGTACTATTGGCCTCGTGGCCATTCATACAATAAAATCTTCTGCATGTCTGTCTGTTACTTGTTAAATGAACTTTGATGTATGTTTTGTAAATAGATAATGTTTCATAATTGGTAGTTTAGACTTCCAACTTCGATTGTTAATAGCTGTACCCTCAAACGGGGCTGAAGTATTGTAAACTTATTGTCCTCCTGCGAGGGTACGGAAATCAGAAAACTCCTAGTCTAAATTTCAAGCTTACCTGGATTTTAAACGTAGGAGTTTTGTGGTTTTCATTTTGGCCGAATGTGACTCCAATCGCCGGGTACTGAATGGACGTAAATCTATCTAGGGTCCATGCAGGTAGCAAAGGTACTGTAAATCCCTATGGTCCTTAGTATGGTGATCGACCTTCAGTCGCTAGTGATCTATAATCTGTTCTTAGATTGTTATGTTGACTTGATATATATTTTTATGATAGCGTGCTAGTTTTGAATTAAGATGTGTTAAATTCTTGTAGATATACAGTCCTTTCACAGGTTTTAAATTTTAACTCACTCACTCAAGAGTGCACCACATGTAATACGAACTGTTAAACATTGCAATATAGCATAATAAATAACGATAGTGATCACTCCACAAGTGACTGTACTGTACAGATATATAATGCAGCAACGCATGCATTGATATTGTCAACGCAGGCCTGTAGACAATTCATAACCAGAAACAGATTTTTAGACTGAATGTGTTATACCTCTAACAAAAAGACTAAAAAGAGAACCCAGCCTTGTTCGTCTCCTAATTCGCCATTTGTATGCTCTTCAAAAAAGTAGGGGAACTTCATTTTTAATTTACGATTGAAAATATTGGGAGATATATCGGAGTCAACAGTGATTTTTCGAAGTTATTTTAAAAGTTTTAAAATCAAGAATGACACCCCAGGCACGTGTATGGGACTACTACGTTGCACACGTGCATTCACTGCGTTGTGTTAAGGGTTGTGATAAGGACAAATGGATCTGTCTTTGAAAAGTTTGGTAATGATAACTACTTCCTATCCAAAATTCGAAGTTCAGGTTCCCCTTCTTTTTAAGACTATATTTTCCAAGAAATCATTATCCCTGACTGCATAACATCTAAATGACCCACAAATTACGTGAAAGAGTACTGGCGTAACCCCCAGATATAGCCCCACAGCGAGAGCCGCTCGTTTACTGATTTGCCCACGGAAATGCGTGTCTCCTTAAAGCACCAGAACTAGAAAATGTAATCCAATTATTACGCGTAGACAGGAGAGATAAGAGAGGTAACCCCTGAATACATGTCGGAGTAGGTAACTGCATTACGCCGGTATTGTCAGTGTTCTGTGGAAATCAATATCAATATACATAAAAAAATACTGTTGTCTGAATTTGATAGATACGAAATCGTCAAGCATCAATAATGCTACCGCGTCTTCGTGGACACCTTGAACCCGTCGTTGTATACATGAAATACGCCTTACTACTTACTCGTAACGTTAAGATGAAAAGCAAATCGGCGGTGACTAGTGATGGTTATGTATTCAAATACGCGTCGCTCGAAATAGACACCCTTTTTACAAACGCACTTATGGTTAAAAAGTAAAGCACAGTGTGAAATAGATGGCTCAGTGCCATCTTTATCATCTGTGGATTAAATAGGCGTATGACATAGGCTCAACAATCCAGATCCTCACGTTTTACCTCACGTATTACACACAAACACCAGACTATTTCTGTCTACATAAAGCAGGTGTTCCGCGTATATTTAGTAGACTAATTTGTCACTTATACATGATTGATTCTGTTCGTAAGTAAACTGAAATGCATTGACGTAATACTTCACAAACTAGAGTTTCGTCATATCTCCATGTATGAAGTGCTTCCACTGACTCCGTACATGAAAGAAGACACATGTTTCTGGTTACCTGGCAATTGACACCAACAGCATATCTTAAGCATTGAATTTTCCCATCTCGCACGTGGCAAGCAACCGATGAAGAAACTCACTACAAAATGTCAATTTGAAAGATTTTCAACACAACCCACGTATGCTTTTTCGGTATTTAGAAGGCATATATAAATAGGCATAAAGCGTTTTCTGGTTTTAGATCTGAAGGTTTGTTACATATCCAGAGGAGTTTTGTGTAACACAAGTGACAAATGGCTGTAAAAATATTTTTTCGCAGAAGGAAATCCATTTAATGTGTATGAAGCGTGATAGTTGGTAAGAACCATTAACAACATAGAGTTATCGGCTACATACTTAGGAATGTAACGTTGGCTTGTCGCATGCAATGTAAGGTCGACACATGGTCTGCTTCATGAAGTACAACGTAAGCTATGAATCTTTGCGATGGTTCGAGTAATGACAAAACGCCAGATAGCAAACCATCTTTGTCCCTAACGAGAACACTTAGACTGAAACTCTCCAGGCGTTAAAAATAATTCCGTGACGTAACCGGACTCGAAGTGCTTAAATATATATTAATAACATGCCAGAACGTGAATTCAACATACGAAGTGAGATCATATCCCTGTTTATTTTTATTGTCATTACATGTCATAAAGAGCATGCTTTATGCAGTTTCCATGTGCCCTACGTCATAAAAGACCATGCACTCACCAGGCATCATGTTTTTAACACACAACACAATGTCTTCATCATAAACCATCTCCGCACCATGCATCGTTCGTTCGAAGCATATCTTCGTGACTTTACCATTAACGATCTATGCAGTATGCATTATTCAGTCGAGGTATATCCATCGCTGGGATACTTCGGGCACGTGTCCATGGGGATATTATACATCAAGAGGAAACACTGCTTTGGCAAGCCACTGCAGATCTCAACCAGATAGAGAATATGCAGGGCAATATGAGTCGCAGAATAAGCCAGTGAGCCCCTCCAGTACAAAATCCTGATATATTGGAACAAGCCCTATATCAGGAATGGAAAACAATACCTCAAAGTCACATTCAATTGCTGATACAACCAGTAAGGTGGGGAGTAGGGGTTGGCAGTTTGCAAACGTTAAACCACATATTGACATTGGTTATTGATACTTTTGTGAGGATTGTATGCCAGATACTGTCACAGATAATGTCATTTGTGAGGATTGTATGCCAGATACTGTCACCGATAATGTCATTTTTTGCCACTTTTTCATTATTCCCATTATTATTTCATTATTTGTGTACAAATACCGTGAACACAGTTGCCCGATCTGCATTATCAAAGTGAATCCTCCCGAAAGGCCTGACAATTATCATGCGAATCAGCTGAGGCAATTATACGAGAATAACGACTTTATAAACTCTGACACGTTTTGTTCAACCAGAGCGATTCACATGTGCACAGATATGTTGGAGTCATAATTTGAATACCCTAGTATGGCTTCGATGATTTCAATTTTGCCGAAAACAGTTTGGAACACAAAGAGGAAAAGCCCTCACACGCTCCAGCATCATACTGATGATGTGAAGGAGTTCAAAGGGTGGGATGTTATATATAGAACAAACATGTCCATCTACGCAGAGCATAGTACTCAGGCTGAGGACTCTCATCCTTCCAATGTAGCACCTATTAACTATAGTAACTATAGAAATTGAAACCCCACTGTCCCTGTTCTTTACACAGAGCACTCTCCATTTTGTGTTATGATGTATAGTGTTCTTAAACAATGTTATAATTGTTTCACCTTGTTCCTGTTAAAATTCGGAAGTTCAGGTTGAGTTGGGCTTTACATGACATCGACATTATTCCAGGCATATAGTGACGAGCTTCAGAAGTTCAAACAATGAATGTTTGCAATATCTACTTCACAGGATTGTAGTACTATATTATGGAGGCGTGGTGTGCGGAAGTGAAAAAGTGCATTTGAAATCAAGTGTAATTCGGAATCTTCTAGAATGGTACATATTTGTAAAGAAACTTCCAGAAAATATCTAGACTACACAAGCGTGTTGTTGGTATTGGCCAGCTAGTCCACGGTGGCACGTGTTGTGTGAGGCCCGAGGTTGTCCTGTTGGACGAGCTGCCGTTGGCGGTCAACAAGGTGAAGGACTTGCGGACGGAGTATCTTCGATGTATCGATTGGCCGTCAGATTGCCTTGGACACACACAAGTTCCGATCTGAGATGTATGAGATCGCCCCCACCCACACCATAACATCCTCGCCACCGAATCTGTCCACCTGTTTTTTCTACCATCACGTCGCCTAAGGACATAACGGGATTCATCACTAAACCATGTGAGCCTCCAGTTTGCCATGTTCCATGGCAGCACCGTGTCACACCATCTCACGTCTCGGCGTCTATATAATCAAGGACGTGGCACGTTTGGCACGCGTTCCTACTTCTCGGAGACGGTTCCTGATTGTCTAATCGGACACTCTTCGGGCTCCAAACTGTTCTTGTGCTGTGTCCCGGGTGGTGTGATGGCGGTCACGTATGTGGGTTGCCCGGATGTACGCTCTTGGGCAGGTGTGGTGACTGCAGGTCCTCCCGATCTTGGAGGGTCATTTGTCGAATTTGACGAAATCGATCCCACAGTCGAGTTACTGTGCTGGGATGAACGTTGAAGATCCTGGCCACCTCACCCTTTGATTCGCCAGCATGCAATCATCCAACTGCCTGATTTTGTTCGGCAGCGTTGAGACGTCCCATTGTCGTGTGCAGTACTTGCAAAGATCGTGGATGAAATTGTGAGATTCATTTGGGGTTTTCATATTCACATGTTGTTCTCATGCTTTGCACGTGAGAGACAATCATTGTGCCTGATATTCGTACTGCGTGACATCCACGCACACCATGATTGATAACACCGTTCAAAACCATTTTTGGTTGCGGTTGGTCAAGCATGACCTTCTAAAACATTCCCAAAACAATGTTTGAGTTTGAGTTTACATATGTGTACAAAAACATAAGTGTCATTTTTTAATTTCATTTTGCGTTTCTTTTTTTGAAGACTATATTATCATCATATTATAAAATTTGAATCATTCCTTGATGTTTGTTCTTTTGTGTACAGATGACCATTATTTCAATTTGGATATCAAATTCTAGCAGGAAAAGACCTGATGTTTACGTACGCCGTAAGATCAAGTAATCGAATAAATCACATTAACAGGCGTTGCAGCACGATATTGTGTATGACGCCCTTTGATTCTGACAGTAAATTACAAAACGTTCCAGAAATATTGACAGCATGACAACATTTTGAAAGTAATTCTAATTCCCTTACTGCAATGTGTCATCTGTCTTTACACTGATCTGTAAGTACACTGATCTAAACAAAGCAAACGAGCGAACGTCATGCTGTATAAGTTGTATCATATGCAAAGTGTAACGTATTAACATTAAAGCTATGACTGCAATTCTTAAAGGTTATAATTATTTGATGGTTCCCTATGACTGTAAGTGTTACCATGTATGCCCCATTGTCTAAGTTTTCATTTGGACGATGCATCTTGGCAAATGTTGTCTTGCTATTTTACTTAGGGGAAATTATCTTCTTTTCTGGGCATGTAAACATGAGCGATGATTGCCTTTGTCAGCTGTATTTCCTGATGTAAAAGATATTCTGCACGAGAGGGTCTTCTTGATAGGTGATTACTGTGCATTCATGGGAACGAGGCTTTGTACCACGTGACAAATCGTTGCCACATTTGTCGTTGATGGTAAACATATAAAAAGTGTTATGTGTCATTCTACTTCGCATGTGGTCGTGTACAGATGACGTTCTTCTGGACAACCAAATTGCTTGAAGAAACAGGATTATCCAACATCGACAATCAAAGCTTTTGGTGGAAACTACTTTGACACATGATATTCCGAAGCTTAAGTTCAGGCCATTTGCAAATTTTATTTCAACAGAGAGCACGTTTTGTTGATAGATTTTGTTAAATCTGTTATCTCTTTCGCTGAACGGACATCTGTCAGCCCACCATAATGGGCAATGTTTCTGGCATCTTCAGCTTCTAATACCATGTATAATTGCAAACGGCAGCTTTTTCGGGATTTGTCTTGATAGCAAAGAACTGAAAACTATTTGCATTTTCCTGCGGTAACGGCCGCCCGTAGTCTAAATATTGCGCACATATGCTCAGCCCTTCACTTTGAAAACAGCAGGTAGGGCGTCAAATTTTCTCCAACCTGCATTGTCTATTACTCCTTTACCTCTTAGCATTCAAAGGACGTGGGGTGGGAGCGTCACACGTTTAAGTGAACACTCAGCGAAGCTAAATACAGGCAATAAACGAATCAAGGATAATTATCGATGGAAACATCCGACGAACTGTCTGTTTACATTTCTTATGGTTAGTGTGTCAGAGCGTACTGAAAATATCCGAACTCGAAACGTTGCTTTGAGAGAAGCGAATACATTTCCTACTGGTGAATATTTTCAGCTGATCCAGGAGGCAATCAGGAAAGTGTACATTACAGTCTGACCTCTTGTACATATCCTGGCAGTTTAAGAACTATATAGCTAGCTCACTGATGAACAATGTTTATCGTGGATAAATCATGGATAATACAATACAATGACCCCAGCGATCTACCTTGAGTTGTTGGCGATATACAGCCAGCTTTTTCATTGCATTGTACAATTGTAATAGTGATATTAGTTTAAACTTTTTGTACTAGTTTTAGTTCTACTTCTGATAGTTTAGTTGTTTTTCTGTTCTTTGACGACATCTTTTTATATATAACATACATTTCATTTCAGCGTTACATATGTTCTTGTCACGATATGTCTGATAATTATATTTCCGGTGTGACGTTAAATCTTAACTGGCAATCGTGATCATCGTATCAAGTCGCAGTGCAGTGCAGATCGTGCTGATCGGAATCATTCGTGGGCAAGACAAACTCCTCAATGGTTGTGGGTTGTTGTGTTCACTCTGACGATAATCTATCGGCTCTGTACTCGTCGGGATCCAATGGTAGCTCAAATCACCCTCGATCGTGATCGCGAAAGACATCGCGTCCACAGTAGTATCCTGTCGCAGCAGAGCGCATAGGTTCGTGGTGAACGTATCGGAACGAACCTGCACGTACCATATACCATAGGCAAATCGGGGACCAATCGGGGACCAATCGTGATGATCGTTTTAGATCGCGACCCAATCGTGGCCTCGATCGGGGCAACCGTATCACAACATATGTGATCGTATTTGAACAGGAGACCAGATCGTGACAGATCATGTCGCCTTATCTGACCAGTCGGGCCAGTTTCGCATCCAAACACTACAAATCGCTCCAGAACGTATCGACACTCCTCACCTCATATCCAAACCTAAAATGTCTGAGAAAGGCCAATCGTAACGAATCGCATGAAAGTGCGAGCCTGGTATTATGTGGCTCTATCCAAAAATAACAGCTGCTCCAATATGTTGTAACCAATTTGCCGTTTGTACATAATTGATCACGTTGCTAGGATACATCTTACAAGAGATAGAAGTACGAAGTGTATTTTGAGGTATTCTGGATATTCCGCTTCAAGTGGCATCATCCCAATAGTGGCGACTGTCCGCATTTCTTCTAATACATAATTTAGAACTAATATCTTACTTGTCTCTCATCTTACAAACGGTCATCGATTAAATACATACATTCAATGACATTCTTCAGTTTGGGGATTTCGAATATATTGACGTCCATTAGGGTGAGAGACTAAGCTTCAAAGGGTAGCTTTTCTAAAGAGGCTATTATAAACTGTATTCATAAATTATGGATGAGGATGTGTTGCGATGACCTTTTCAAAGACAGTAATGTGCCTGCCGGCAGATGACTCCGCTTCACATTATGGTAAGATGAGAAAACAAAAATGATGCACACAACGTTAAGAACCAGTAAATGACAGTCTCTTTTCAGGCAACATTTTTTATGTGGTTCACGAAGTCATCAAAAGTTGAGTCGATCGGTACATCCGAAATCTCAACATCTGTAGTTTTGACTTCATTTGGCCTTTTTGTGGGGTAGCTATTCTTATCCTCTACGTACAACCATCATCCTGGCATTGACACAGAAAGTCAAAACTTCAGTGGGCAGTGGTTTGGTCACGAGTTTGGACGGCGGAAATGGACATTACAACATTTTTTTCTGTTCGGACAAATTGCAGTCGGCCAAATTACAGTCGGTCAGGGGATGAGAAAGAGCATCCTCGTTTAGATTCAAAATTTGTGTCATCATGACCTGAGAACACACTGATACTGTTTGCTATAAGAAAGTTAAAGTCGCCAAACTTAACAAAAGTCTTTCTGTCTTTTGTCACTCTGAATCTTTATATCAAGTTGGACATAAACACATTAATCTATGGCAATACGGATTCTAAATACACGTTGTTTGTATCTTGCTGCAAGAACCTGTGGTTAACATCCAGTAATGGATGGATCTTAAGTGTTGAGGCTAATTTGTAGTCTGTTGGGAACTGTTATCATGCAGACAGGTTTGAACCACGGTCTTTGGGGATTTGATAGAACGATAGTGGAAAGCATGGGCATACAAATGCAGACATAACAAATCAACGTCACAAGTGATGTAGATCAGATGTTCACCTCCTTGCTGGAACCCACGCATGCAGGTATAGTAAGTGACAGTGATCTCCGGTGATCTCCGCTGGTGCCAAGTATACAGTTTGTAATAGTACATAAGTGTAAGTATAGGTGTGTGTGTGTGAGAGAGAGAGAGAGAGAGACAGACAGAGAGAGAGAGAGAAAGAGAGACTTTCGTTTAATAAGGATGTCTCATTGTGAACGTTGCCTTATACTTACGTCCCGTCAAAACATTACTGAAAAGCAGATATAATGCATGTATACATATATGTGTTGGTATAAAGGTTTTGTTAGAAATTTGCTAATTTTCCCTGATTTTTATCATTTATTGAACTCGTGAAAATAATATTTTCAACTTTCGAGTCTGTTTTAAAATACGTTAGTTCATGTTTAAACTGTAAACAAATCCCCGAATGCCTTGCAACATTCTGTTTACAACAGTTACCTGAAGTAAGTGGCTATATGTAAACTTGTTAGTATAAACGTTTGGTAGGAGGTATGTTTTTATATTATCTAGTCGTGCGACATCATATGGGGGAATTCTACCCGTATCCTTGACACTTCACATTGACATATTGTGTTATAAATGCCACTTCATGCATTTTCCCTTTTCAATCGTCTAGATCTGCTGACAGCTTTTAGGCTGTTTACTGCTCGTAGTGTATCATGGATAGCAAATTCTTTTCTCCTTCATACGACGTTTCAGAGCTCATTCTTGCTCCTTCATCATTCATTTGATGAAGGAGCAAGTATAGTTCTGAAACGCCGTGTCAAGAATAAAACAAGATGTTACCCATTCATTTGATGAAGGAGGAAATCATTTGATGAAGGAGCAATTATAGTTCTGAAACGCCGTGCAAAGAATAAAACAAGATGTTACCCATTCATTTGATGAAGGAGCAATTATGTTCTGAAACGCCGTGTAAAGAATAAAACAAGATGTTACCCAACGTGTCATGTATTCAGCTTCGTCCAACTTCTAAATGCCTTTCAAAACCTAATTGACAGAATTCCCTAGTAATTATGTCACAAACACTGACATAGTTCAGAAAAAAGTATTTCCCCTTCAGGAAAAAAGAAACCATTATCAAATTACCACGAACACGTTATTGTGTTTGTATGTAGTTTGTCAACAGTAACCCTAAATGCAGGTAACGTATCTTCGTCTAACGATATGAGCCATGGCCTAAATCATGTCTCCCCTGACAAAAAGAATGAAGCAGGCAAGTACGGCGTTATGCTAGGAGACAGTTTCTTTCGTAACTTTCCAGTTCAATTTGTTTCTTTATCGCTTTTAGAAATCGTTTAAATAAAAATGGAAGACGGCCAGGCCATTTAATACATTTACACGACAGTGACTGCAAGAAATCAATAGACCCAGTATGAGCAAGTCCATCTTACGTGATACTCAATGGAATGTAACAATGTTTCTTGATACAAATGAGAACCCGATTTGTCAACAACAAAGCAGATAAGGTGCAACACACCGAGACGAAGTTTAATGCTACCAGTTGTAGAATCTTGTAAGGAACATGTCAATATTCACATTGGTGAGTGAAGAAACCTCAGCATCATCGTTGTAGGACCGAACCCAGAAGAACCGTAGACACCACGACATGAAGCGACCTTAGGACCAAGGTGATCTTAACTCCTGTAATTGAATATTAGCCTGCAATACTGGTAACGCAAAGAACAGGATCCAGAGGTTGCTGAATATCGTAGGAGACATCAAGATAGGTTCTATGTGAGACATGTTAGAAGTTGTCACATGCATGATAACGGTGTTAGTACCAACGCCGAAACGTCTCACCTATTGCAATAAAGAAGTTGACTATCCATAGCACTAAGTTTTCGGACGTGATAGGGAACGTACGCTAATATTGAACTGAACTGTCTCAGTCCGTTCTACTGTTTGTTTGTCTAACAGTGCGGCTGTGCCTATGTTATCTATCCCGTATCCTTGTCATCTTAGCAATATTCTTACATAAATTATCTATATGTTTGCCACCTCTGTTTGTTTACCTCCTTCTGCTAACACACACGCACATAACACACGTACGCACGCACGCATCAACATCTTGATGAAGTCTTAAACCACAGTTCAGCTGTTTGATGAATCATGATGTTTTGTACGATGGCAAATGACATTTCCTTATATTTCAAATCATCATCATATTTCATCATCCCCATATCATTCTTAGTTTTACTAGCTCGTTCATTCAACGACATCTACAGTTACGGTAGGGTGGTCAGGTAAACCAATGTTTAAGTTATTCACTCGTTACATCGAAGATCCACATGTTAAGATGTGTAATGGGAACCTCCTTTTTCCAGGGTGTGGTAATACGGGAACATTGCTAAACGCGGTGTAAAATCCTTCTCACCCAAGCACTTTTACGACAATAAAAGGAGCCTGCATTTGCAATGTTGCCACGCGCTTCCTCTGAGAAGCATCGAAGCATGACGCGCGCTCATATATCTAATGTTGTTAGCAAAGTATACGCTTGCGGAAAGTGCAACACGGGTGAACATCTGAAAGAATGTTTGGTGCCTTGTTGGATCAAGGGCCCATTTACCACTTTCACACACTACTTCAAACAGGTTTGCAGAAATGTGATCGTTTCCTTGCGTGACCATGTATACACAAACATTGACAGAGAAAATTAACAAGTCGTAAATAAAGTCAACATTGATTTATCAAGGCGACAATTAGAGAGACAACCACCCTCGTTCCTGTTATCATGCTTACAAGCATTACACACATCTGTGGCAAGGGATGTACAGGTGCAGTCAATCAACAATCAGTACAACTACACTCAGGCAGTCATTCAGAAAGCAACGCCGTGGAATTAACGAAGCTCCGTGTTTAAATCGAGAATCATACCTTTATAATTATAGACACGCCGTTCAGTATTCCAGTCAATTCAATCAGGACAATGTGGATTCTGAACGCTCAAAATATCGGCAAACAGCATTTAGCCCATGTAACTGCATGCCTGTGTACCGGTATCATACCGAGATGCATTATTTTCATCCCAGACTGTGTTCCACAGGATGTGTGAGATATATCTTGGGAGATATCGTTTTGACAGTAGATTTTGTACAATGGACTGACAATGCTATGACGTCATGAAGTTGATGACGTCACAATGATATGGCATCGCTGCACTGCAAATCTAATGGCAGTACTGTGCCCAGAAATGTACATGTCCTCGTGACACAGCCTGATTTTTTTATCTCCTAATTAGGACTTAATATCTCCTAATAAGTCCTTAATATCTCCTAATTAGGATTTGTATCTCCTAATTAGGACTGAATATCTCCTGCTTAGGAGTTATTACAGTTGAGAGGTTTGTACTGGATCAGAACAAGATGGTTCCTTTCGTTGTCTCAACCTTGATTCGAGCAGCGTTTTTAATTGGAATTGGTTTTCATTTGTCTGCGCCATCGTTGTATTGGGATTCTTGGGAGGCTTTAGAAGTTGCTGAATATAATAAGACGAGTACACTGATGACAACTTCTTTTTGTCTAACACGACGTTTCGTTTATGTTCCTTGCCCCTTCGTCAGGTGATAGAGACAGGAGTACCAGACATATGATATATACCAGTACCAACCATCTTGCTCCGATCCAGGACAAACCTCTAAACTGCAATAAATCCTAAGTAGGAGGTACTATGTACTAATTAGGAGATTCTAAGTCCTATTTAGGGGATATTAAGTCCTAATTAGGAGATACAAAAATTCAGGCTGTGGCACTAGCACGTTTCCGTAGAAAACTGATGAAACATTATTTGGATGATAAATAGAATGTCACCCTCGTATCTACTGATATCAACTATATCAACAAACGTTGATAAAGGTAAACATATACTCGGCCTGCCTTGGATATTTGTAACTTTATCAACGCGTGTGGATATATTTGATATCAGTAGACACTTGATGAGATTCTCTATTTAACACCTCACTATAACATAATTTTCAAGTCCATATATACTGGACAGACACAGTTAGGGTAAATGTGTAAATGTTGAAATTATGAATAATGATCTATTTATTCATTGACAATCTAATGAAACATCAATCATAAAAATACCAATATCCCTATATTATTTTGACCAGTATAGATTAAGCTTATCTATTCCAGTTTAGTGACATATTTGCTTCTCTTTCAGGCCAACAGAGGACATTAATCGAATATGCCTTGGTGACTAGATGAACTCATGTTTATTGTTTGCCTTGCATGCACTTGTGTCACCCTCAGACACTGATGGTATCCCCACAAGAACATATCCGCCAAATGTGCTTACGCTGGTTATGTAAATCTGATATTGCTCGTCTGTATTGACGTAACATACTAGATCGATATTCCATTATACTCGCTTTGCTGTAAAGATTTCAATCTGCTTAAGCATAAAACTTACAGTAACTGCAGAAAATAAGAAAATATTGCTCTATGTCAAAAGGAAATCTATTTCACCCGTACTTACTTTGCTCAAGTGAGTGTAACAGTTTATGTTAAAACATCCTTATCAAAGGAGTCATTTATCACCACACATCACCCGCTTCTGCTGATTCCATAAATCAAAGGAGAGGCGCTAGTGACGGTAAATGTGTCCGTATTTACGATTACAGTTTACACTGGAGATCCAACAAGATGTATTCCATTTCAACGCTGTTTCAAACCGACAAGCAAACTCCCATCACAGATGTATTACAGCACCAGCAAGAAACTTGTCTTTAAAACAAAGCTGATATCTACGGAAGCGTAGTAGGGACTCGGTGAAGTTTGTTTTGGTGTCACTATCTCCTACGTAGGACATACTATCTTCTACAAAGACTTACTATGTCCTACCTACGACTTTCTATCTCCTACGCCGGACTTAGTAGTGATGTTGAAATTGTGATTTTCTGGATGAAGTTATCAAGTGAAATGTCATGAAATGCCTGAAGTATATTGATTGATGTTACACAAAATGACGCAACATGGCGGACCTTCTTAGTAATTCACGAAACGTCTGAAATTATTATTCATTTCACAATCTGCCTCTAACATATGTACTTCATATATACTTCCTTAAAAACAGAAGAACTGTCTATCAACATTGCAAGCCTCGAGCAGGGCATTGATGACATACGGCACTGGATGAGTCTGAATAACCTCAAATTACCTCAAGCTGAATGAGGTTTCTTCTGAGGTCCAGGCAACAACTGGATACTTGATCATGGATCTATTTGACTTTGGATTGGTCTAACTACTATTTCTCCAATAACCAGCATTCATAATTGTGTAGTCACTTTTGACACTCACATCTCATATAAGAAGAGCATGCTTTTGTCGCATTAATAGCAACAGCAAAATCGGTCATCTCCTGGATACTCCAACGGCTAAATTGTTGATGCAGTGTCTTGTGTCTTCCAGACTTGTCTATTGCAGTACTCTCTGTGTAAGTGAGTGAGTGAGTTTAGTTTTACACCGCACTCAGCAATATTCCATCTATATGGCGGCGGTCTGTAATGGTCTGGACCAGACAATCCAGTGATCAACAACATGAGCATCTATCTGCACAACTGGGAACCGATGACATGTGTCAACCAAGTCAGCGGGCCTTAAACACCCGATCCCGTTAGTCGCCTCTTACGACAAGCATTGTCGCCTTTTATGGCAAGCATGGGTTGCTACTCTACCCCGGGACCTTCACGGGTTCGCTGCGTAAAGCCATGACCAAATACGTCGAATTCAGAACTAGATGCATCGCAAATATTTCAAGACCTGAACACAGAACACCTGTTCTAAAATCCCCTTCACAGCTTAAGGACGCATTCTCCCATGCAGTATTTACCTGAACGTGCGCGTTGATCCTCCAGGGAGGCCCTGCTTGATCAGTCTCTATCTACATGTTATAGTTCTGCGATATCTGACCGTCCCTCCTCGGTTTCCTGTTCTCAGTCATGGAACCCTCCACCATCTGAACTAAGACACAACAAATCTAAACACCTTTTCAAGTGTCGCCTTAAAAATCACCTTTTCCCCTCAGCATTCCACTTGACCTTCATGATTGTGTGTATATATGTACTTGGGATGTTCTTGCTTTGTCTGTGCGTCCGTGACCACTTACAGATAAATCACAGGCGCATAAGAAACAATTATGATTATAATAACATTCGTGACTAGTTTGAAATCTATTTCTGAAGATAGTCAAGACAGCCTCAGCCTTGGCACTCCATCATATTGTGATGGTACAGAACAAAACGTGGTCCTCCTTCACCTTGAACATGAAACAAATCCAGCTGTTTTTATGTTTTATTTGTCTACATATTGTCTTTCCTTTTCAAATTAATCGGTTTTGGTGTGTACCATGCTCACGATCCCCATTTTGTTTGACGTGTTTTTCATCGTGGTACCCCCAGAACAAAAAACGTATTATCTGAATTAAATGCATCACAAACTTCAGGTAAGCAAACGTTTTGTGTGTTTGAGATAGGTAGACGTCCACTTGAAGCTAACTTAGATAGCAAAGTGCATGAAAAGGCAATTTGAAAGTGCAATCGTTTGTTACAGTGACCACCCCCACCCCAAGTGTTTACAAAAAAACTGACTTTGGAGACACTACCCAGCCCAATTTCAGATGACGTAGTCATAAAGACATAACTTTTGCCAATGTTTTCAAACATGATACCAAGGGTTCAAACTTAGATACTGTGTGGTCCCACAGGTGCGAGCTCTCAGTATATTGTAAAGTGTGGTATCTGGAATATCTGGACGCAGTGGATTTGAGAGATAATAATAGAGGTGTCCTTGAAAAACAGACCCCGTCTAAATATAAATCAAACAATCCGGATCTGTTACATTTAATTTAGACCGGAAACCATACAATACAATACCGAACCTAATTATTATAGATGGTATTATCTGACGGCATACCATTATCCAAGGAGTAGCAACTTACATTTTTTTAATTTTCTGCAATCGTTTCAGAAATATTACACCCGAATGTATTGTGTTGGCTGGATGACTAATATCTCATTGTCCACATTACCATATGTCACATTTTGAATATAGCTTTCCTAAAGATTCCTTTAAAATCAGATGGAAGGTTTTCAAACATTGGATATCGAGAATATAGCTAGGCTGACTACCATTTTATGCCCCTCGTACATACAGTCCATTGTTTCGAACACGGATATACCGGTTCTGTACCAGCAGCATCAGAGTTCGACGTGAAGATGTTACTGTGCGTAGTCTCTGCTGCATATTGGTTAATGGTAACACTTAAAACACGACAGTTTCTCCCCTGTTAGCTTTTAGTCTACTAACCACTCTGGTGTAGAACAGAAGAAATGTTGAACAAAACGTATAGTCATTAATTAGGACACTGCTGTCCGCGGTTAAAGTGAATCTTGAAGGCACCATCTACAAAATGGCTGAGGGGAAAATGAAAGAATGTTTTATAGTGTATTGCTGTAGAAGACAACCTTTTGTCTTCTCCTGGACATTTCGAATGGATCTGTTCCAATTAACCTGTGACATCTCCGTAGTTGACATATAGCTTCAGCGTTTTCGTACGGGTAACCTATTACATAGCAACACGATAATGGGCACATTTAATTTGGAAACTCCTTTAACACTGTTATTAAAGGATCTTGCTTTATGTATTTCAGTGAATATACAAATAAAATATTGCTTTATTCGGCTCGTGGTTAATCTAGAAACATTTTGGAATTTGTAGCGTGATTAAGAAAGAACTCCGGTGAAGAAATGGGTTAGAAGTTAATCGTCAATAACCCATGCTGGCCGTAAAAGGAGACTGACGGGATCGGGTAGTCAGCGTCGCTGACTTAGATCGATGCTCTTGATGTTGGTCACTGGATTGTCTCATTCGATTATTTTCACACCGCTTCATATCGCTGGAACATTTCTGAGTGCGAAGTTGAACGACAAACTAACCAACCCACGTAGCTGACAATATGTTTGTTGAGGTTTAGTGGTGGAATTATATGTGGTTAAGATACATCTCGAGTGTGTATCTTTGTGGAATAATTACATCAATACGAAAGCGGGGTGCTTCAGTCTGGCCTCGGTTTAAGACTGTAGATAAGTTAATCAGAGTTCCAGCTTCTGTTTGGGTTTTTGCGTGAATGTTTATTAAGCATAGTATTCAGCACATGGCACATTACATTCAACCCCAGCACAGTCAGCACAGCAGGGCTAACACATACAGCAAGGTTAGTTTAAACTTACTTGAAACGCTAGTCTTTTAAAATAGTAAGTTAAGCTACTGGCAGACCGGAATTAAACTCACATACTACCATACATAAATAATTCGGCAACTAGTATGGAAAAACATTTTTCATTATTGCATTTTGAGTTTATGTATTTACAGTTTTAGGGCAGTGGCAAATGTTAACTATAGGTGCCAAGGAGATATGGCTTTTATTAACAAATTGATTCCATACATTGGTCAAGCTAATCATGCTTTCCTTCATTTCGCAACACTGTGTGATTGGTGGTGACTGTAATGTTTATATTTCTGTTACGCAAACATGTAGATATGTTATAATGAATGCAATGATAAAATACATGCTTTATTCTAAACGTGAAATAGCCCTGAACGCCGTGTGAAACCGAACTGATTCTGAACATGAATTGTATAATGGGAGATAACCCTAAATTCCTTCACGCTCAACACACCAGTATAAGGCGTCATAAAATCTCATGTAATGCTTGACATTGCGATTCTTGTTGGACTAGTTCGGGGAATGCGAGGACGACTAGGGGATCGAGTGGGTTCAGGGCATGGTGTTGTAATAGAGAACTGGGCAAGTTCATGTTACACACATTGAAATTATATACATAGATTAATCGTTAATAAAGTAGAAATTTCCAGCTTCTATTTTGCCATCAAACGCCATCAAGTCGAACTATGGTATCATGTCATTATTTTCAAACAGTGGCTTTCTTCACATCACTTCAGCCAAGCAACAAGCTGGCATTAGCATTAACAATGGGTCAAGCCATTTTCCCATTTTCAGGTGAAACGCGTTTGCCTTAGGTACGTCAGAACTTTATGTCGCTGTTAACTGAATTTTCACCGACTACAGAAAACCACAACGCACTGAGCACATCGTTGACGAAAGACATTAAAAATGCATTGAACTTCCAAATGTACGACACTGCAAACGTCCGCCATCTATGATCCCGATTAGTGACGAAGAACACTAACGTGAAACCTGGCGATATTGAGTTCTGTCACGATACGTTGTCAAGTAACAGTATGCAACACAGCCGCTTTTTCCCACTGACAAGAGTGGCTGTGAAAGTCCTAGAAAACAGCTTCTTTTGGTCGTTTGCTCGAATCCTAATGATACCGCAGTTTATTCCCGCGCGTGTCCTTGATAGCTGCCCTTAATATACATTAATTTGTAGCTTAGGGTCTCCATCATTAAACTGACATGTCGATGACACATAAAGCTGCTGAAAGTGCTGTTAGGCTTGTAATTCCAGATAACCATAAAAATCGATGTTTTGACATAGAGCGCTACAGGGTATGTTGTATTCTGATCAAAGCTATGGTTATGTCAGATCAAAGACATGGTGCTTTTATGAGCTATTCTCATTTACAATGAAAAGGATTGTGTGTGCATGCAAAGCACGGGGGTATCAATATTAAAGAAATTTTATGATCCAGATTATTCTAGGGATGTTCAGATCTTACAAGTAGAGAACACTCATTCTTCCACGTACAAGGTTTGTGACGTCACTCCCACCACGGGCTGCACAGCGACGGTAATTTTGCTCTATGATTCTTTTAAATAAGTAATGGTTTAGCCTCTGAGAGATAGCTCATCCATCATCAAAGCGAAACTGTACGATGTTTTCTTAACCGCCGATTACGGTAGGACGTCAACCTTTATTTAAAAAAACAGAGACCTGAAGTACTCCTATCGTTTATTTAATGGTATATACTTATAATTATATAGGTCTGTAATGATCACATATAAGTTCCCTCGAAGGAATTGTCAATGGCGTTAAGGCGTTGGTGATTCTATTCAACAGAAGAAAAAATATATTTCTTTCTCTCTTGCATCACACACATTATGGTTGCGACTGCGCGTAAGGTTGACGACCGCGGGCTCTACAGGATATCCATCTCATTCAGCAATCATCGTAAATGCATCTGAGCAAAGTACATGTGGGCACTACTCGTGTCGTTTACAGAGATATGTTTGACATCGTAACATGTTACATTTGGGATTACACTTTCTTACTAAAGTACAAATTTTAGTACTTTTTTGGCTTCAGTCCCATCGAACTCTCGCCCACAGAGTCAGGAACCTAATCGCCATCACACAAAGTCATCCGCCTAACCCGCTCAGTCACCAAGACGTCCACAAAAATGGAAGTCCACAAAAAAGGGGTATAAAATGTGTACCCCTCTGATAAGTGTAAATTGGCACGTGACTATGGGGTTCTTAGTTCAATGCCCTCTTCACAATCGTTCTCATCATCTCAAATAGACTAAGGTCCAGAATAACTGACAATAACTGCTTAAAATCTGATTGACAGTAAACATGGATCCATCCTTCTGCAACTGCCCTAGTTTGAACCTCTAGTGATGTATGCCATAGACCCAAGGCATAACCTACTCCTTGGGACAACAAAGATGTTTAAGTTTAGGTGTTGATAGTGACATTTAAAGAAAGAGTCTCAGACATCTTCAATTCATAACCAACCGCATTTCAACCCTCATTTAATGAGACTAATTTAGGACGTGTACCTGTGAACATTTCTTCATATTATGGCCAAATTATGGCCAAATGAATGCTAAAGAGTGGAAATATTTTATTCTAATTTCCTCAATGTATGCATTGAAGGGCTGTCGTCCATCACCTCTTGGCAACATATGGCAAACGTCTTTCCTTGTTTGTAAGCATGTATGTATCCATACCCAGGTCAACATAGGAATAGCCCATAGATGTGTTATCAAATTTGTGCAAGATGTAGGTCGCGTTTATAGCACCGAATTCGGCATGCCAAACATGCATTTTAATTGTCATCTGAAAGACAGTATTAATAATTTTGGGAGTATTTCCGGATTTTGTCTGTAAAGGTTTGAGAGATACAACGATATTGTCTCTGACAACCCAAAGGAAGAAACATTCCATCGAGTGCCAACTGATGAGGGGGTTTGAACTCTCTACACTAGTCAACCATGGTTCAGTCCATTTCAACCAAAGAGATACCTTAAAGCTGCTGGCAGAACAAGACAGCAATGAACAAGACAGCAAAGAAACACAACACAATAAATGTTCACTCCACACCGACATACGTCTGCCGTGCTCACTGAAGTGTTGGGAGATTTGTGGCAGCACATTCAATGAATCGTATACGGTTAATTCATTTAGTACTCCACACGTTTGAAATACAACCAGATGACTTTATACACCATCTGTTCGCGGGTTTGGACTGGTTCAAACCTTGCTCTGATACACTAGGCTATATTTTCCCTTTCTCTGTATGGCGAAGCAAGTGTCTCAACTTGTGTCCTGTGTCATATGTACCAGTTCAAAGGATTGCTAGGGCAACACAGACTTCCTGGTGCCAAGCCTTTGTTATGTGTGATTATTAGTGTATATATGATACACAAGTATGTTATGCTGGCACAAAGTGGCCTCATTTCATCACATACCTAAAATGTTGCGTGGTTTTGATACATTAAACGTTACACACACACACACACACGCACGCACGCTCTCTCTCACTCACTCACTCACTCACCCACCCACCCACCCACCGTACCCATTTGGAGGAATGAACTCGTGTTTTCGGCGTGACGAGCGAACGCCCGGCTACCCACCCACCCCGCACAAACACGAACAATATCCGGGGGCATCTTAAGCTGTACAAGGAGACATGTTCTATATCACGCACCTTGGTACTTTGCAGCAGTTCATGATAGTACTACCCCTTACACACCGGTATCAAGTCCCACTGGTCAGCTATATTAGCACACGTGACGTCTATTTTATGACATCCACTTTTCTTTAGTTAAGTAAATTTAGTTAATTTAGTTAAGGAACATTTAAAGGTCACATGCAACATAAAACACAACTTTGCAGATTCTGGTACCTTTCGGTATGCACTTACCGAAACAAATCATACAAAAATGCCAATTCAATCTATAAAGTTGAAAAAAACGCGATGTGAAAAAAGCCCGCGAAATCGGAGTTCAAACGTTTCATTAAATTTCCCCCAGCGCTATCAGCACCTATCAGACTATACGACATAAAGAAAATAAATTGATTTATGACTCGTGCACCCGAGTTCCGCGTCTGCCACATTATGTAATTAGGCAAGTGTGATACACATGACATGTTTTTTATGTCTGTGGGTTGCAAACAAACTACATTCATTTTTTTTCGGATGAGTGGACCTGACGGAAACTGGTGCAAACTCTTGTCAGTTTCAAGTCCTGCTTTGTACTTGGACGAATGACAGATTCCAGCCACGCAGTAGTTTACCATCTCTAGTGAGATGTTTTTTATAGGATCGAGCGCAAATTCAGAGAACATGTATTTTCAAAACCTACCATCTCTATATACATTCTTCATGGATAACAACTTCTTTTAGTGTATGTGATTTTTTGTTTGACAACATTATATGAATCCACACTGAAACGACGCATCAAGTACACAAAAAGAAGTTGTTATCCATAAAGAATCTTGCTTTCCTGTGACTCGCTATACTTCTAAAATGCCCATCAAACAGATCATCTTTCTGTACACACAATGAACCCTCAGCATATCAGCAAATGAACCAGCCAATCGGAAGCCGTCGTTACACCTGAGTGCAGATCCACCCGCTACGATTGGGTTCGGTCTCCCGAGGGCTTCCCTTCGGGTGAAGTAAGCCCAAGTACAAAATATTGCACTTTTGAATCGCGACTGTACGCTTATAATTTTGTATATTTGTTTTTATAAAAGCAGGAATGTATATTATATGTCATGAGTAAGTGATAAATGTGTTTTAATTATATTGATTTTTTGGTTGCATGTGACCTTTAATGGACGCATTATTATCGACTTAACCTTTGAAAACCACAAACGATTGCTTATTGTAAATAAAGGAGTTGCTCATTCATGCATCTTAACATAATTGATATTAATTGAACTTCATTGCTAAAATATATTGCATATAGTAAACGCACTGTTGCTGTACACTGAATTAGAAGGTGTCTTCCCGAGAAGACGACATTTGGCATTACAGTGACAGTTCTCTGATGTTTCACCGAGGTAGACACATGTTGATTTAATGGATTAGTGAAGTGGGTTACACTACAAAGTGAACTGCATAACGAAATTGGTGTTCAGTTACAAAATATCAACTCATTGTTTGTTGATTTCCAGTGCCGCAATACAGCTGGAATACAGCTGACTGCGGCGTAAAACTAAACTCACTCACTCATTGAAAATTGCAATATTGTTTCTTTTCAAAGAATCGAGAGACACTAGCCAGAATGACGTTCAGAGTCAAGTCCTCATCGTTGACACCAGTGCCACCATTATACAACGAGGAATTGTCATCAATGAGGGATAGTGCTAAGAAAGACGACAGCAGATCACTCATAGCCGACGTGCCAACATTCCACTCCGTAAAGAACAAACTGTACGATCACCATTTCCAACCATCCCTTCTTGAAATCATCTTTTCAGACGGTGCCAAATGAGAGTGTAATTAAGTACTCTTTCTAATCCCAGTAAGGACAATCAGTTTTATTGGATAGCCAGTTTAAGATAGATAGCATTGTGCAGAAGTTTAATATCTTAACATGTATTTTGCCCCTTTGTTCCAGGTTGACGGTGTATGGCTCAATGCTACCGGGGCCATGGCCAATGACGACGCTGTCTGCAACTCGCAGACTACGTGACGACTAACTGTTCCGATGGAGACCTACCACTTGCGGCTTGGAGGCACTACCAAACTACCTACTCAAGAACCAACAGTCATCTTGAAGGTTGACATGGGCGTTTAAAGGAGGTGATTTCAAAAGCACATCCTAATGTGTTTGAAATGCTGTCATTCCTGAGAAATGAGCAGAAACTAGATTAAATTAAACTCGTTCAGCATGCTACAGGGCAACGGCTTCTTCCCAAGGAAATGAAATCTTCAGATGTCACCTCTAGGATAGACATTGTGCGTCACAACTTGGAAGCTGGACCTATGAGTATCATGGTGTATGCAGATGCAGTATCGTATCTGATGAAGCTCCAGTGGAATGTGTGATGCTTATGTGATTAATGCTTCTTGATTGTGCATTGTGTATAAATAGTTGTAGTGTTATTAAAATTCACATCTTTGTAATTGATTAATTCATATTATGAAACGTATTGAAATGAAATGTACATGGATTAATGTGATACTGTTAAAATCATTCAATGATATCTTGTTAAAATAGACTTCCTATGAGAATAATGAGATTCAATATGTATAAAATGTTTGAATCGATAACATAGTCACGGATAAAAGTGTGATATGTATTTTAAGGATTATAAATACCGGTTCGTGAGGGTATGTCATATTTATAGACCCGTGAGGGTCCGGGGTAGAATAGGCCTTCAGCAACCCATGCTTGCCATAAAAAAGCGACTTTGCTTGGCTTAAGAGGCGACTAACTGGATCCTGTGGTCAGGCTCGCTGACTTGGTTGACACATATCATCGGTTCACAGTTGCGCACATCGAGGCTTCTGTTGTTGATCACTGGATTGTCTGGTCTAGACTCGATTTTTACAGACCACCGCCATATAGCTGGAATATTGCTCAGTGCGGCAAAAACTTATGCTCACTCACTCACTCACTCACTCACTCACTCATTTTTTTACAGGTTAACAGTTTTGTATAATCGATGTGCTTGAAATCACACAGTTTCTCTTATTGTCCAGAGGCAGTCGACTTGAAAATTATTGCATGCTCCACTGATTTGATGTTTAAAGTATTACCGTCATCGTCTATAAAAACTGTGCATACACATTTACAAAAGCAATAGTCTGCAAGAGGGAGACATTTTGTTAAGTATTATCCAATCAAATATGGCGTCGGCGACGTCCACCCTAGCTGGTCCGAAATCCAGTTCCTCGCATTTTAAGAACTGGTCTAAACAAATAAATATTTTTATCATTGACTGACTAGCTACCCCAATTTACAGTAGCGTTGTAAAGCATCTGCAACAAACTTTTTTGTGGGCTCTCTATTCTCAACGCCTTTGTAATTATTGTAATCTAGTTAATTGCATATGACAGTTGTTAATTTGGGAACATTCGTACCGTAATCCGACAAGAACCAGCCCTTGGCCGGGGCATCACTGTTGTTATATGTTGTCACGTGCACATTTCTGTTGAAGGATAACAATCTACCACTGTAGTTGTTAGTCCCCACGACATCGCCGTTGTGCTTTATAACCCTACCATCATGTCATCGCTCTGACTCCTGATGGTGATGATGATGTAGTTTTAGGGCGACGTGAACCAGAAGTTCTATTTACACCCAATAGGCCTTCTGCAAATGTTTGTATTTACAATGCAAAAAATGTATTCACCATATAAATATGTGGATGAAATGAGAGGATCTTCAGCTTAATGTTATGTATTAAATCATCAAGAAACCCAAACAAACAAACAAAAATATGATTCTCAGTCAGACTGAAAAAGAAATGTTTTAAAGCAATAAACACATTTTGTTTAATGAGTCTACTGAAAGACACATGCTTAGACACATTCGTATTTGCCTGATGCAGTAATGTACTCTTATATAGTCCTTTGGATTAGACCGTAAAGGATGTTGGGCACAATGTTGCAGAAAGGGAGAATGTATCGTTTTCCTCAAGCACTGCCCTTATTATTCATTCAGTTTCCTCTGTGCCCAAGGATTCACGTAAAAGACCAATTCGTACACGTATGCTCGTTTAAACACAAAATGGACACATTCCATGACGTTGGGATCTGGTGGTTTAAAGTAGTATTTCCGGTGGGGTTTCTAATTGTCAGATGTTCACTGTGGTTAACTGTTTCACAGATTATAGCTTCATGTGTTCCTTGTATTGCTGCTTCAGATGGTACCACGGCTGCATTGTCAGTAAGCCTTGTGTTGATCTGGTAAGTGTGTTGGTATCTGTTGACACGTGACAACATGTATCCACAGAATACGTTACGGCAGCATGAAGACACATTCATGACGAAACATAAATCCCCAAGATCATCCGAAGCTCTCATAAAATATGTCAGTGCTTACCACTTAATTACAGGTTCCTCACGTGCTATTTGTCTTGGTGGTCTGTCCTTCACGGGAATCAACTCTATGCTTTGTCAGCTGAGGTCCACTGTGGCAAGGCTCATCTAACAGAATGTGTGGTTGATGTGTGGTTGACGTCACACTAGTGAGTGAGTTTAGTTTTACACCGCACTCAGCAATTCCTCATCACACAAGACATTGGCGACATTAAGTAAAACATTGCCCAAGCATTTGAGTTTGTGTTCTTTAATCAATATTCACATCACGACTTGATGTGTTAAAGAATCCAATAACTTTCGGAGGCCAGGGGCGTTAAACGCAATCAAGATGAATCAAGGATTCCAGACAAATATGACATTCATTGCGATAGCTAGAAAACTGAAGCATCCAAAACCCAGGAAATATTTTTACCATTTCAGCCAATTGTTTGCTTTTCCACGGCGGCACGCAATTAATCACGTCCCGCCATTTGTCCATGCGGTTTGAACACGCAATCAGCGAAGTCAAACAGAAGCTCCAATATAGTCGCCCCTTTCAAACAGCAATGGGGTTTCTGAATCGATTGTGACCTTGGTCTGGAGGTGGATATTCCAAGAAGGATTTGGTTCATATTAAGAACTCTCATTTGAAGAAGACATGGTTTATGTGGGTCTCGTACGTGATTAATTTGTAGATGAAATTTGACGAGAACGACGTCGTTTATGTAAATCGACACATTTGAAACCGGTCATACTTGATGGGCATGGTTAATAACAGGGTTTGAACAAACCAACATTAGCTTCAACGGTCGGCAAATAACTTTGTTTGAATAAACCTTACATTCTCACAATTTGCGTGAACGTGAAAGTATTTGAGTGACGTGGCCATAGTTTCTCGATGTCCCGGACAATGCGATCAATAAGTTAGGGTAATATTGGACTCTCTAGCACTAAAGGCAATGTAACGCATGAGCGCTTTTTTGCGTCTAGACAACATGTGGTCACAGTTTGACACCCACTTTCTGAAAGACATTTATCATTGTGAGAAGATATCTAACGCCATCCCTGAAATGGGCCATTACTGCTCATGCCGTTATTGCAATAACTGTAACACTTTTCATCAAATGAACATAGATATTTTCTTTATTTGAGATGTACTGTAGGATTTCGCATGTACTTGCCTGCTGAAAACTCTGTATCGACACAAAAAATATGACCCGAAACCGAAAAGTCTAGATCTCTCCATATATTTGTATGTGACATGATATGGCTACGGCCCAGGAAACACTTGTTAACTAAGATGCTATTATTTGTGTTATCAAACAGGGCATTGTGCATGGATATTGTGTCGTGTTCCAGGGGAAGCTTTGCGCATGCCAAAGTACGTTTATTACATTCCTGCATTGTGTTCATTTACGACAGACAGCGGTACATTTGTAGGAACCTAGACCACGCAAATTCGTAAATAATGTTTCACATCCTTTTCCATGACTGTCGAATCGGGCAGACCTAGTTGCATCAAAGGTTAACCGTGATTATATCAGAGGTCGTATCAGTAAGCGAGATCCATAAGCACGCAGACATCTTTTCTCGTGTTCAAACGCCTTACCAAAGGTCAGTACAGCGTGTCGTGATGTATAAACCAGTGTACAGTTGTACAAAGATCAATATCACATGAACACGTAGATGTGCCTCAGTTTACTGTTATAAGGTAGAAATCCCTTCAAAATCAGAAAATTACAACAAAATTCATTATTTAGATTTTTCATGACTGCTTCAATGTCACAGGTGTTTGTGGAAAGTAATGGGGGCAGCATTTTGCAAGGAAAATCAATAGATATGTGTATATTTGCTTATTTGTTTGCGTGATCGTTGCCATTTAATAAGTTGGTAAGAACAGAACACACTACTTCCGACAGACAGAAAATATTAAGTAAAGTTAAGATGAGTAAAGTTGAAATCAATTAGTGATGTTAATTTTTGCCGATTACGAGTCCATGGTCAGATGTACATCATAACGATGTGTTAGGATGCGATGATCAAGATCAGACCAGGCTAGAACAAATTAGAATTAAAACTATACCATGAGCAGAATGGTGTGGGATTTGCAATTGACAAAGGTGAATCATCGTCATTCAGTGCCCCAGTATGGGACAGGCCTACGATTAGGTAGCTATTGTAGGGTACATTAACGTCCGAACGTACTGACGACATTGCCTGACAGAACTGCTGAGATACGACGAGACAGACCCGTAAGGACCAGTAAGGTTAGAACTGATCTTCAGTGACATGTGCTTGTCATAAAAGGTGACAAACGTAATCGGGTGGTCGGGATAACTTGGTTGACACATGTCATCGTATCTCATTTGCGTAGAGCGATGCTCATGATGTTGATCACTGGATTGTCTTGCCCAGACTCGATTATTTACAGACCTATTCCATGTAGGTGCAGTATTGCTGGGCCTTAAACAACAAACCAACCAGACAACCAACAATCAAGCCGCGACGAGACAAGAGGGCAGTATAATGTTTCCTCGATGGAGCTGTGTTCCGATCCCATCTGACTGGTGAAAACATATGAAGCCGACGTCACGAACAACCATGCTCCGGTACATATTTTCAGCTGAGCAGTTATCGAATATTTGACATTGTCACTGCGTGGAAGAAATTCATTAATAGTCAGATTGTAGGGTTTCTCATGTGTTTACGCTCTACTGTGTTCAATATATTGCATTGTCCTCGCTCACGTCCAATAAAGCCTCTACGATATTAACTGGTTTAATATTTTCCCAAAACCTTTGGGTGATCTAATACTATCATTTTATTACGACTTTTATGATAGAATCTTTTAATAAATGATTTTTGTAAGAGCATATTGTCTGTAGGCGGGGGAACAAAATTTAATTTCGTATTCTCTGTACAATTGTCATGGCTGGAATGTTGATCGCTTTAAAAGCACTCACAGGGGAGCAGCGGCGTGCTCTCGGTGCAACTGAAGCTTTGAAACTTATTTGAACAAACAAGTTTAGTGATTGAGCATTTTCCAGTTGTCGTAGTCAGACAGGGAAACAAAATGCATGAGCGTGATGACCAGTCTTGGCATTAGCAGATACACTTTAGACTGGAATCTTTTTCCACATTCTCCTAACTGCTAACCTTAGAACATCCGTAAAAACAAGTCATGATGAATTATACCTCAAACGGTATCTTCAGCTCAAGGAGTGCTTTGCTGCGAAATGAATCTGGTCTATTTGCGGACATATGTCTCTGTGGGCACTGCGGGACAGTCATTCCATCAGCACGTTGTGCGTGTCCAAGAATCCCACTCTAATGGCGGCTTTACGCTGTACTTATTCCATGTCATGATTCAAGCGACATGGAGGTTTCGTGGAGGGAAAGTGTTCACAAAGTACAAGGCGTTCCATGAATAAGAAACACCTTCAGACTTTAAAGGTTCAGTTCAGTATTAAATGCACCGAAAATACAAAGGGTAAAGAAAGGTATTCATTTAAGCAAGATTGACGTGGCATAATGCTGACACAAGACACGAAATTATGGGATTTCAAAGCAGTTCATTCCCACATATGAATTGTTCCATCTTGACTACAGAAGCCATTAGATGCAAGCTGACAATCTGCGGTAAACTGGACCCGTCTCACAAAGCGATACTGGCGCTACGATAGCCGTAAGCCTATGAGAATGTATGATAGTTAACGATTACATCGGTGGCAAACGCGACCTTGTTTATCAGAATTGAGACGAACGACACACATTGTTGCAGATAACACAAATGGAATGCTTCTTTTAGGTGAAAATACGCTAGATGACCTTGGTCACCAGAACAACAACTGATTGTAGCTGATGAAAATATGTACAAATTCGATGGCATAAAAACGATTGCTATAAGATACAATGACATTAGGTCAATATGAATATTTCAAAGTACACATTGGGTAAACACACTGAATGCTAAGATCAATGGAAACAGCATAAATAGCAACATCTGTACAATACATTTACCCTGTGGTTCGTAGATTCAGTTTGCCCCCGACCGGTGTTGTTTCAGGCATGTGATCCCATGCTGCTCAGCAACCAATGCTTGCTTTAAGAGGCAATTAACAGAAAGAGTGGACAGGATTGATGATTTAGTTGACCATGTTACCGTATCGGAGTTACCTAGACCGTTAATCTGTATGTACATCAATGTAATATCTGGTTCAGGCTAGATTATTTACAAACAGTTATAAATATGTGGGTAAAGGTTGCCTTGGTCTATGGTGTATCATCCACTTCCTGTATGGAGTTCCCGTGACAGATTTGAAGGTCGTGAGTAACGCCTATTGTTAGAGTATATGTTCTGCATGTTCTGACACGTATTATGTCCATTACCAGATGGCAGCTTCCCCGTCATTTAATCATTGCAAGTACATTGCAATAATACCAAAAAATGAGGAGGTAATTGCTACATTTCAAAACTCTGATCATAAGCGATGGGACGAGGGGCGGTCCTATATGTGGAGAACCACTGCCATCTAAAAGATTTAGAGTTTAACGCAAGCCATCGCCTTTGGTTCGTTTTGGGACAGTAACTATGGACTTGTCAGAACCATAACAGTCATTACATGTATAACACTACCTTGTGTAAGGCATGGTTAATCACAGTGTGTCATTTGCTTAACGTAAGCCATTAGAGCTACAGCCTTAGGTCGTTGTCAGTGTAAACGCTGACGTAGCTGTTTCTGTTGACGTTGGATTGTTGGGAACAGCAGCACAAAACACAGTGTAGGCTTTGTCTTATGCCCTTGCTGAGCATCCATACATAAGGAAGCACTACAAATGTGGAGAAACTTAGCCTGGAGGACACAGCCCAGAACGTGTACATGGACGCACAAGCGTCGTTGTCGTCCTTGGGGCAGTAGTTGAAGGCCGTAGAGAACACCGAGAAGGGGAGGTTGAGAGTGATGACAATGAGACACGCTACCAGGATATCGATCGGGAACTCGTTAGGTCGTTGTGTAAGAGAATCCCTACCACGTTTTATAATGGTGCAGAGTAAGAGCAGCATGCCGAGGAAGAATACGATGACCGCCTGGGGAAGGTAGTGGAGGAGACCAAGCATGGTGCGGTAGTTCTCCTTCAGGTTGAAATCACAGCTGGTGGGCTGGGTCTTTCCGTACACCACGAGAGGAACGATGAGGATGGCACTCCCGAACCAGCTGCAGAGGATCAACTCGGTAGCCACACACACTCTGATCTTCTTGCCCGTTGTGTGCGGGAGGAGCATGTCCAAGTATGCGTCAATACACAATGCCGTTACTAACATTAACACCACTGACACATTAAAGTAACCGATGGATTCTAATACGATTGAAAAACAGTTTTCAGGTCCAACTATGCGATGGTTTGTGATGGAGCTGTATGTGTTGGTCGTGCCGAGCACTCCAATCTGGATCAGACAAACAATGCAGATATTGACAATGATGAAGTGTTTGGAGGATCGTCGTAATTTGGGTTCCAGTAGGATGCCGACAATGACTGCGAAGTTCGTCACGAGGCCAGAGATACAGAAGATGAGCTCGAACGAAGCCAGCGCTTTCCGGTTGATGTAGTGGAACATGCTTATAGTTGTGTCGTCCTCGTCACCAAAGGTCTGGAACAAAACACAATTCTTTAAAGCTTGAGATATCATGTGTTTGTCAGATAAGAGTTTACATGACACTTTGATAAAGCTGTAGTATTGCTGAGAACAGCGTACGCGTTGGACAACCCGTGGGCAAACTAATCTGTTAGTGCAAACCATTTATACAGGATTCATTAAACATTCATCAACGTATTGTTTTAATATGTCCAAAGTCGACCTAAATTCCGTTGATAGTTTCCGTTGTATCAATGCATTCGATATAAGCTGTCATATCATAACACCCCTGGGTCTAGGGGTGGGGTTTCGATCCCCTGACAGATTTCTCTAATTATCAATAATTACGTCTTTTCGTTGCACGGGCCAGTGGCCTTGTAGTACATAGTGCAGAGTCAGAGTCATGGTCGGATGCCTGAAGGGACGAAATGTACGTCTAGTCGGGGTTTCAGCCTAAACCGTGGCTTTACCAGCGACTACGTCGACGGTGTGGAATGGTCGTTAGATACCATAGGTGTGTGTGACATCCAAAAAACGAAGTCTCCTCACCAAGAACGCTTATCGCTCTTTCCCGTTCTGTGATTTCAGTTACTTTTTTCACCCTACAATAAACTGCTGTCTTTGGAAAACTCTCCTCTGTGTTTGAAATTCTAAGTCATCCTGAACAGAGGCCTGAGGTCACATGAGTATTTGACAACAGCAGGGTAATCATGTACAAAAGGTCATCTTCATTCGATGAGTTGAGGATATGCATTCAGAGGAATTCCCTGTGACAAGTCACATGTCAGCATCAATGCGATGCAATTCCACGGATGCTGCGTTGTGTTAATAGATTTGACAGCTAGATCCTTTTAAGTTGGCCTGGGTCAAGGGAGTTTTCTCTAATTAAGGTTTATAAGACCAAAGGAATAAAATACGCGTCGTTGGTTACATCACAATGGGCATGGTAGTTTTCAAATACTTCCCACTCAGTGATCCTTGTTACCTTTGTTCCTTCCTCTCAATCCAGATGACACACCCATACTGTTTCAAGTACAGTCAACACACACATCCGGGGTTGACAATGGTGAGAATGCACAGAATACACGCAGCACCGCGTATGTGTTGTCCAAACCCAAAGGGAAAAAAGTTAACTAATTTGTGTATATATTGTTGTTTTGAAGAAATTATATTCATGAACAAATAAATGCAAATTCAACTCTTATGTATCATGGGGTTTGGACAGTGATACACTGTAAGGTAATAATATGTCATTTATACAGCTGTAACCTACCTATGATTTGGTGGTTTTCTGTATTAAACTGTAACTTACATGAAATAAGGTTGTTCCATTTACGGTGCAGATATTGCAGAATAATTTTTAACACAGATCAAACTAAAAAGACAAAACACAGGGTCAGCTTATGATTAGCTTTCTTTGGGTACATTAGCAATTTAGACTTTAAACCTGATGACAGATACATAGCATAATAATGTAAGATAATAATCACACGGTAGGGATTACACTTAGGTGTCTCAGACGTAAATGTCTTCGCTATAACAATTTCTAAAATGTGGTAAGTGTTTCGACTAGTCGGCTAGTGGTTCTACAAACTAATCGAAAGATGGGTGTTTTGTATAATATTCTGTTAGATGCCTTTGTCGCCCTCATACCTAGGACATACAAGGAGGACATGGAACTCGTCATCGACCGGACAGACCCGTGCATAAGGGTCAGGACTTTTAGGGAGTTTTCTATACAAAATTTATGAGCATTACATCTGAAAGTGCTCTGGGGAGTTTATGGCTCGGTATAATCTATTTCAAAACTAAGATGTGACACTGTGAAATTGTTTCCTGAACTAACTGGGAATACCATGTTTTCCACAAGCGTTTGCATCCACTTGAAAGTAAAAGATAATTTCCATTATGGTTTGTGCCAGCCTATATTTTTGCAAAATATACTAATATAACTTTTTTATTCAGGGTTATATCTCGCTATCTACCAATCTCTGTTCAAATATTTGCAAGAAAATACTTCCTCATTTCCTATGTCCTGTGCAAGCCACGTCCATCCAAAACAAACTGAACTATTGAACCACTAAAACATCTTGAACGTTTTTCAAATTTCCATCCAATATTGTTCCTGTGGATTGAGGATAAATCGTGCATCAACCCATTAGAGGATCGCATATCTCACCGTTATTTACAGCAACCAAGATCGAATTACCAATATTGATGCCCTAAAACCGAACCCTTTTGGCAGAGGCTCTTAAAGCTGACTCGTTAAACTGTTCCTTGTGTAAAATATTCCTAGGAATGAACCAGCGTGCTAAACCTGCGTTTAATTATTTGATACAATTGCAAATATATAAAGGAATGAACGCTGGAAAACGGTTTGTGGTAAACCATAGTCAAGGCCTATGCACTTCCTTTCAAATTTCCATTAGTCCAAGAAATGACAGACACTTGAATCAACCCGTGTTTCTGGTAAGAGGCGATTAATGAGGTCGGGCCATCAGACTCGATGACGTGGATGGTCCTTGTCATCGCATCCTAATGCATGGATCGACGCGCATTGTGTCAGTCACTGGATTGTTTTATCCAGACTCGATCATTGCAAACACACAAGAATCCGACGATCACGTACATTGCAGTGGCATGACAAAGAGCAGTTGGGTATGTGCCCTTTCATGTCATTTGTAGAAAGTACGAACATTCTCTGATGCTCCGACCCATGAAGGTCCGGAGTAGAATTGGACTTAGCAACCTATGCTTGCCATACAAGGCGACTATGCTTGTTGTAAGAGGCGACTAACGGGATCGGGTGGTCAGGCTCGCGGACTTGGTTGACACATATCATCGGTTCCCAATTGCGCAGATCGATGCTCATGCTGTTGATCACTCGATTGTCTGGTCCAGACTCGATTTTTTACAGACCGCCGCCATATAGCTGGAATACTGCTGAGCGCGGCGTATAACTAAACTCTCTCATTCTGATGGTCGGTCATACAATAAAATACCTATGCAACAAAAGAAACAAATGGGTGGTAAGAGCGTCCTAATTTTGAGTGATTCATGATTTCGTATGAATGCATTATAATTTCATAAGATAATATTTGTGCGTTGATTACGGCCACATTCAGCAATACATCAACTGTACGAAGAAGTTCACCAAATGGATCGAATCTGTTGTGAAAACTTTCACAATAACGATGACTAATATGATCCGATGTTCCATCACACTTTGCTGAATTTCCATAACCTTTCCATTTCGATAATACAGAAAAAACAAATGAGAGGATCAGAGACAATAATCGTCCCTGAATTGAACCAAAACGTTTTGCACCTAAGTTCGTTTTTGTTTTGATCAAACATACTTTTATCATGCAACAAACTTACCAGTTCAATGCAATGAGGTTCAGTTGTTAAGCAATAGCGACAACAATGAGGTTAATCATATACGTGTATGTTGACAATTTTGTCCAAAGGTATTTATGGGTCATTTGATTGTGAAATTCTAACCGAGTAGCAGAGAAACAAACATTTAACGACAATCGTTTATAATTACGCATATTATTTGAGATAAATTCCAGCTGATTCCAGGTGAATGTTTCGAACTTGAGTGCTCGAACCGACATTTCTCATGAGTTTCCAAGAACACTGACAACATCCTTGTTGAATAAAAGCTGTAAAGCTATGGGACAGCTTCTAACTAATGAAAAACAAATTGGAAACCGTCTGCAATCGTTAGGAGCTTGTATGAATCTATCAAATTACAATTATCAATATCTGTACTGAAATCAGTCGTGTCTTCATTTAAGCTGATCCGCCGCTTGTATACATTTACCTTGTCAGCCACTGAGTATCTACCGAAACATTTCAAGTAGCGAAATGAATCACTGACAATTCGTCAAAGCAACAGAGTGTTTGGTAAAGCATACAATGGGGGCATGTTATACTCAGTCAGTTTACATTAATAAAATGCACAGTCTCACTATCCTTAAACCACATTGTTATGCCTTCTGCCAAACCACTTCTGCAATGTTTAAGCCCTAAATGAAGCACGTCTACGTCTAAAAGAATTTGTCGCTATCAAAATTATATATGTTCATAGGCTAGACAAAGTGTTTGTCGAGCCATATGGTGGCATAGCATCCAGCATCACTTTGACAAACGACACGAGGAAACAAGTATATTTCCTTTTAACATACATTTTTTAAACCATACAGATTAGGGCGAATCGTTGATTGAAACGGTTAGCTGTAAGGCGAGAGCCTTTCTTTGAAATATAAATAAGACATACATTATCAAATGTTGCTAGGCAACTTCGAAATGTAGACGCCATAAGCCGGAGCTGGTATATAATATATTGATCTAAACAACAGGAACTAAACTGACCATGGAATTAGCAGAAAATGTAGGGGAAACTACCCACATTCCAGACAACTAACAATCGCATCAGGTCCTCTACCAACGGCAAATGCTTTCTTCGAGTCATGGTATATTTTCCTTCAACCTGATGCTGAATTATCACACGTGTCGTTGTCTTGCTCCGAATGGCGACATCATCGCCCTAGGTTATGAAAAAGGAGTTTAAGGAACAATAAATAATCACACACGGATGGTCATGTTCATGGAAGATTATGTTGATATCAGCTTACTGCAACATATCTCATTGTAGTGTTGAGGAGTTTGTTGTGTACAATTGCATGTAACGCAGTCGTCGAAATGTCGTTTTTCCCTGTGGAAAGATGCGTCCCTTAGGCTCTTCACGAACCTAAATATAGTATGATTACAAGTTCGAATCCTGATTCCCAGGCTTTTACCGTTCCGTCGACTTGAGTTTCAAATGAATAAGACTTTCCGTTGCATCCTGGCATAATTAATATACTTTTAAAAGTAGAGTGGTAGATAAACGTTGATATATCGACTATTAAAATATGAGTTGTTCAAAGTCTACAATTTACTTTGAACAGGCAGTTTGGACATTAAAAACTAAGTTGTACTGCAGACACGCGAAACTGATATTGCTTAGGATTAGGAGCAGTGGTTTTCAATCACCACATCTACACACAACGACACACTCACACACACACATCTACACACAACGACACACTCACACACACACATCTACACACAACGACACACTCACACACACACACATCTACACACAACGACACACTCACACACACACATCTACACACAACGACACACTCACACTCACACATCTACACACAACGACACACTCACACACACACATCTACACACATGCAAAACACACACTTATGCATCTACACACACATACACATGCATAGTTTATACAGTAAGTCACAGCTGTAACAGTAAAATGGTTACAGAAATATAGCATTGGTTTGGAACAGAACAATGTCAGTATGCGATGGCAAATAGCATTCGTTATGTCCAGAGTGAAATGGTTTTAGCAAAAACTTTGATTCTAACTGTACTATCATACGGCCAATCATGATACCAACATCACTGAGGAAATACGACCGTTTCATATAACCTACAACCCACGATACGATATGGCGACATGACCTTAGCATCTGGCAAAACGCTAATTGTTTTATCTGCGATACTTTTTCCTATGTCTCCGATCACCATGGTAACGGGTATTTTCTTTCATTTCATTTACCATATTCAATTAAGCATGAAATAGGCTTCAGTTACCTATTGTTTGATTAGACACAGCGACATAAGCGCGGAAGCCCCTCCAGTATTTAAGAGAATTTTTATATTAGCATGCTTTGAACATGAGAACTGACTCTTCTGTCAAACAAATGAATTCATAAACAGTCATTAATGATTGCCATTATTCCACTGACAACCATAGATCCAAGTACCGGTTTAGAAACACCACATTCCACTGACAAGTATAGAACCAAGTACCGGTTCACAAACACCACATTCCACTAACAAGTAAAAGAACCAAGTACCGGTTCAGAAACACCACATTCCACTGACAAGTATAGAACGAAATGTAAGTACTGCTTCACAAACACCACATTCCACTGACAAGCATATACCAACTACTGATTCATAAACACCACATTCCACTGACAAATATGGAATCAAGTACAGACTCACAAAGACCACATTCCACTGACAAGTATAGAACCAAGTACTGATTCACAAATACCACATTCCATTGACAAGTATAGAACCAAGTACTGATTCCCAAACACAACATTCCACTGACAAGTATAGAACGAATTGCAAGTGCTGATTCACAAACACCAAATTCCATTGACAAGCAAGAGAACCAAGTACCGGTTCAGAAACACCACATTCCCCAGACAAGTATAGAACGAATTGCCAGAGCTGATTCCCAAACACCACATTCCACTGACAAGCAAGAGAACCAAGTACCGGTTCAGAAACACCACATTCCCCAGACAAGTATAGAATGAATTGCCAGAGCTGATTCCCAAACAGCACATTCCACTGACAAGCAAGAGAACCAAGTACCGGTTCAGAAACACCACATTCCCCAGACAAGTATAGAACGAATTGCCAGAGCTAATTCCCAAACACCAAATTCCTCTGACAAGTAAGAGAACCAAGTCCCGGTTCAGAAACACCTCTTTCCACTGAAAAGTATAGAACCAAGTACAGATTCACAAACGCCACATTCCAATGACATGTATACAACGAATTGCAGGTACTGATTCACAAACACCACATTCCATTGATAAGTATAGAACCAAGTACTGCTTCACAAACACCACATTCCACTGACAAGTAACAGAACCAAGTACCTCTTCCCCTTTTTAACACCGAAACTGAAACCCTGTCAGGTCAGCACGGCGAATAGTGTACTTAGTACATACAGCATACTACGGATGTGCTGTAAATCCTGAAGTGGGATGTAGGTATCATTGCATGACTATAGTCTATAGTTGGAGATTGCTTTAAACTTGCTTCCTGACCTCCATGTGCGTGCATAAGCAAGCGTGCTTACGCACGAGCACACACACACATCTAGTGTGGATATTGTTTTGTTGTAAAACACTCCACACTCCTAATACGAGCGACAGAGAAATAATGTTTTTTTCTTTTCTCTTTCTTTTCGTTGACACCGACCTATCGAAACAAAGGCATAAAAACATATGTTTTGATTTTTCCATTTCAAAAACAGACAGACTATAAAAAGCAATTAATGGTAGACGTTCTTTTCATGAAGACATCCTGTACCCATATTGCATGTAGACTATCAAGACACCCTGTTCCTGTGGACACCCAGTACTTGTGGACACCCTATAAACGTAGACGGACTTAACTATAAAACCCATTCATACCCATGAGTTACCATGAATTTCCAGAAGCGGAAGTCAATACTGCATAAACAAGTTGTTCCGTGAGGACAGGAGATGTGATTATCTTCCATTTATGTAGACATACTACAGGCGGAATAAATCAATACCATTTCTCTTTGGTGCCAGGAAAACGCAGTCATCTTTTATCTGTTGGCTCTTAACGTCGAGGTATTAACGCCTTGAGGTCCTGCCACAGTGCGAAGTATTGATCGACGTAGAACATGTATAGAATGCACTATGCCCAATTGTGTTTTGCAAGTGAATCCTAAAATGCAAATATAATCGCTGCAATTACAGCAAAGCGATGAGGCATAGAAATAACAACAGATGTAACAGATGATTCATTCTGTTGATACTGAAATGTAATCAGCATAGTTTAGTCCCCAGCAGACACAATTTAAGTCAAATAATCAGGACTGGTCCCGGGACTCTTTATCACCGGTGAAAGACTGTAGAGTAGAATCATTCCGACAACATGTTTTGCTTCAATTGCCGCGACAAAAACGGTAACTGCCTTGCATCTGACTTGCTGTATTGATCGTTGTAATAGACAAAGCAGATGAAAACATCCCACCTGTTGCTGATGCCGTGCCTGTCGTTCCAGTATCTCCATGTGTTGCCACTTAATAAAAAGTGACTGAGTGGACTACCTGAGTCTATAGATGCGTAGTTCCAATGAACGACGTCACTTGCCCGAAATGGTGACCATCGTTAGACCACCGCTGCAACATTCCGATATTTTTTTCCCCAAGACGTCCTTAAATATTCGCAGTTCTCGTAATGGTTGCCTACCAGAACCCTGTGTCGCAAAGTGGTCGTAGGGTTACGACTGTCGTAAGTATATGGTAATCAATAGGGATTAAGTAAGTCGTAACGTTACGATAGGTTTGTGAAACAGGACCAACGACTATACTTTTACTACTCTGTGTTACACAGAAGTACACGTATTTCTTAAATTTGACCTAGCTGCGCCATTTCAAACGATGCTGTCTGGGTACCAATACTCTTGAAACTTTCAGTGTCCCTTTTATTGCCAATTACACAATGATGCTTATGTTAATATATGATCATGTAGATGTTCTATATGTTAAACAAGTAAATATAGTGAACGAAATAATTTAGGGATACTGGTATTTTTATGATTGATATTTCATCAGTGTGTCATTGAATAAATAGACATTAATCATAATTTCAAAATCTACAAATAACACTAACTATTATTGTCCAGTGTAGTTATATCTGTCTCGTTTACAAACCACTGTGCGTATTGTTAGTCATATTCAGAAGCATGCTCTAACCTTGCCACCTAGTGTGTTGGAAGATGAAACAGGCTGTTTTGCATATGTATGTATGTATGTATGTATGTATGTATGTATGTATGTATGTATGTATGTATGTATGTATGTATGTATGTATGTATGTATGTATGTATGTATGTATGTATGTATGTATGTATGTATGTATGTATGTATGACAGAACGTATTGCAACATATGACTTTTCACAAAAATATTGTTGGATACCTGTGGCACGTTGATATGTCTCATTTAGCCTAGTTCAAGATGAAATGGCTAGTTATCGCTGCTAGCTGCATGCATGGTCGAAAGACATCGACAATGATGTTTACAAAGTTTTTCGCTCTCAACGGTACTTAAATTGAATGACGGCGATGTCTAAGATATCGAACCTGGGCCAGATGAGATAGTGCTTGATGATGTGACCAACAGTCCACATCGTCGGTGTAGGTTCATTTGTCATCAGCCACATCACCGAATCTAATCATCAGATCCACAAACTCCTCCTAGGCTTTAGTGTTACCAGACACAATGACTCTATCTCGGAATACCCAAAGGACCGGAACAAAGCAGTTGCACTGCAGTTTTACAGTCTGTTAATGTGTTCATTGGTGATGAAACACTTGACCTCAAAGCGTGAAGTTAAATTGAAGATCGATAACAATTATTTTTATCACATATATTACTCCTTTGTGCTCTTCAGCTCATTCCAGTTACTTGGTTCCTGACCAGGCAGTGTTTATGTTTTATTATTTGTAAGTCCTCTTGTGTGCAGTTTCATCCCACCCTTTCTCGCAGGTTCAGTTAGTCTCATGAGGTAATAACTGGTCTAAAAAGGTACTTTTTGGCTAGAGTAATATACCTAGTTCAGCAAGGATTGTCAGTTGAACTAATCCTGTCATTGTGATCGGCAAGCAACTTGTAATTAATTGTTTGATGTCGTCATGCCGGATTAGACAAAAAAACAAACATAAATCTTAGAGGTACTGAATGAACAGAGATCCATTTTACATGTACATATAAATTTGCCCTGCATCAAATATCATATGACTGTCAATGTGAGTGTTGTAAGTTAACAAGAACTGCATCAAATATCATATGATTGTCAATGTGGGTGTTAACAAGAACTGCATCAAATATCATATGATTGTCAATGTGAGTGTTGTAAGTTAACCAGGAACCAAACCATTGTTACTCAAAATGGAAATACTCCATATTGCATAAAATATTACCAAAATGATTTTGCAATGTGTGCTTGAAATCCATTAACAATATGGCTTATATTTGAGATTATTTGGCAGTGATCAGTTTCTGAAGGTATGTATGGTCATGTGAACCTTAAGAAGCAAAGACCCAAATACCTAAATCATTTGAAAGCACAGAGGAAACGAAGGTACCTGATTTCATTTGATTGCGCTGTTAGTTTCAGGCAAACGGTTAGCCAGGACTTGCGCTAACTAAACATTTGCAGATCATCTAACTAGCATATTTCATCTGAAAGCCAGGAACACCACATATAAACTGTATTTAGCTTATTCCAAAGAATCATGTACGATATATTTAAAGCATTTACAAATATAATGTATGTTATCATTATTCTGAATTGTTCAGTTAACACCACGTACCCTAAAATACAAAGGAAACACACACATACATAAGATCTGTTTTACCACTTATACCAAATTCTCACCAAAAACCATTTCCTGATAAAATTGCACAGTATTGATATTAGATAATTTCCGTATTGTGGTATGAAATTTACCTCTCCAGAAGTCAGATGTTAATGGACCTAACTGTTACAGTATCACAGGCAATCAATTGAAACTGTTATAGAATTTCCTACCTCAACAAAATAGGTATATTTAGCATTTTGTGGGCAGAATAAATATCTACGTATCGCAGTAAAGACATATCCGCATGATGGACTCTAACAGAAACAGAATACATAAAAGGCAACATAAAGATAAGATTTGATAAAGCCAAGGCACAACATTCTTAGCGTGTACGATGAGAAGTCAGAAGAAATGACTCAATGGATCGGGCGGTCAGCCACAGTGACTTGGTAACTTAATATCATTGTACTCGGACGACAAGTTAGCTGCTGTCAATACCAATCACTTGATTACAGGCAGCTGCAATACTGTTCAATGCACAATCCAAACAACACAACAAACATACTCATCGCGGAGTCAATCCCGAGAAGCACGAACCAGGGTCTGATGTGACAAGTTTCTGAAACTGATGCCTGTGGGTTGTACTGCTTCTCATACATCAAGTGACCGAGTTATCCCAAGGAAGTCACAACTTCTAAATATACACATAACGACGCCAAGATAGGTTCGCATCCTGTCTTACGTACAACGTTCAAACTGAGAAATCGATATCAGAATAATGTTCCGTGGTAGATGAGAACCTTAAACGGCTAAATGTACAGAAGGCCCAAAGCAGATCACCAATCATTTCAACGCTGTATGCTTAAAGCGTTGTCTGCATGTGTACTGAATTTCTTTGTACATCCTGTCAGACGATCTAACTCGGCGTTCAACTGCTTTAAAATACCAAGAGATTACTTTGCTTAGCCCCTATTAACCACTGTGCCGAAAACATGTATTTTGTATACTTATGGCTAGATGTACCAACTCTGTAATGCTTAAATAACAATGAGTAGTAATAGTGAATCAGAAGAAAGAAGGAATAGGTATGTCCTATCTGTATCTACGTCGTGTTCAGTACCAACTTATCGTAGATCGAGATATAAAACTGCTGATGTCTAAGTCCATGCAGTATCCTTCAATGAGTTGGTTTGGATTATATGTCGTATAATCTTATGATAGTAGCCTGTGAATGTTAAAATTGTAGTTCATTATAACTTGAATTGGATCAACATGCAGAGTACCGTGAAGGCGTCTCTGAAACTCGACAGCAGGACGGGAGCAGGTGGACTTTAAAAAATGGACAGGTGAAACGCTGTTCCTCCTACCAAGCATTAATCAAACATACAGATTCCTTTCATGTTTACCCACACGTTCGACGCGTAACCCAAAAAGATAAATAATGTTTCCACCACCAGTAATGAGATAACACCCTTGACAAGTATACTGATATACAGGCAAATAAATACGATAAACTCCCGCATCAGATTACCTCTGTGGATTCCGCCATGCTGCACGGTGCCGGGGATGTGGCTACTTCGGTCTACAGATAACGATACGGACAGATGGCATCTCCATAGCCTCACCAACTAGATAAGGTAGCTTCAGCTCCAGGCTTTTTATCCTCTCTCAAAATCGTCAAATGGTACTGAGATACACCGACGGGCAATGCACAGCGTGAGCGGAAGACAGAGGCGGTGTTCTGGTCTGAAGTTCACCGTGGCTGACGGTTCCCTGCCAGGACAGTCGTGGTGTAATTAGCTTCCACTCTCCCAATACAGACGTGAGGCAGCGCACTAGTGTTTTAACAGCTGTGGTGTAAAAACCAACCAGAATAGCGATATGTAAATCAAGCATGAAACAATTATACGTGAACTATACCACAAAACAATTATGCGTCAAATACACGAAAAAACACCATAGTATTCATGCACAATTCACATCAATGTGAATATTCTGTACCTTAATGTGCACTGTTGGAATATTTTTAACAATGTTTTATTTTCATCCACTGGGATATTTTGGTTTTACTGAAACAGCCCCAGTAATATCGTGTATGATTTGAACATATTTGGATAATTTGTTAACTGTAGCAGTTGACCGTCTTGCAGTTGGCAGCTGACAGGGTAGCCAATTGGTACGATAACTAGCACATGTTACATTCAGATATATTGTGTTGCGTAAACCACTGTCGTTTATCTGTGAGGCATTGCTACAGTGGCTATGGCCGAGATCAGAACGCGTATTGATTGCGAAGTTAAACGCTGACAGACGTGGTGTCCTCATCCATTATGCAGAGGCAGGGAGTGTGTTTTCTGTTACATGTAACCGCCAGTCTGCATAGTGTTCGCGTCTACACAATCAACAGTAGTTTCTTGTAAGACAAAACAAGCTCTGTTATGTATCGAGCTTCGATATTGATGTATGTCATCTGATACAACCATTTGTGTTGTGATCTGAGGCAATGTTTTGCTTTATCACTGGATAATGTATTTCTGCTACGTCTGTTTATTCTATCATCGGCTGCAAATTTGATTTTGTCATATGACCAGGACATTTCATCTCACAGAAGACGTCGTTTTATCACCTAGTAGAATGCTTCATTATGACATCTTATACATTTTTGGGTTTTTTATCAGTTGATGCAAATTTCGCCCACTGGATTCTTTCAGTCGATAATCTTCCCCTAGCATCGACTGTGTGTTAAATGTAATGGTGCCATTGCAAACAATGTTCGTACGTGTCAACAAATGTTTGATCCCTGGTAATCCTGGTAACCCGCTTTCATCCAAAACATCCCATCCACCTATCCATATCCAGTGAGTGCCACACTGGGATCTACGAAACATTGCACATCTTCTACCTTTTGTTATAAATGGTCTAGGACAAATCTAGTTCCAGATATAAAAATATCAATGCAGTGCCAGCGAATATATTTTATTGATCGCAAAAATGCAAAATCGCAGTGGCAATTATACACATGATTCAATGAAAATCAGCACGATTACCGATTACCATGCTACACAACCAGCTTGTTGCCATTTTCTCACTCGACCAAACAAACAACACAATAAAAACAGTGCAAATAGTTTCATTTTTTTTTTATCACTGTTGAATACATCATTTCACATCCGTCGAGTGTTGTGACATGTAATGGTTATGTAAGAGGGGGTACATCAGTATATATCAATATACAACTACAGATCCATAATTATTATATAGATAATATGCATATTTTATAACGAATGCAACATATATTAAGTAATAGATACTTTTACTAAAGACGGTATCATAAACTTCACATACAGTTAACATCTCACAAGTGTCTATTTTCTTTGCGAATCATTTCAGTGACTGATGCCTTAAGATGTCATAATTTAAGGAAAAAGAACCATATATGTAAGCATTACGTTCATTTATCAGAGTAAAGAACAAGCCGGGGATTTAACTTTGAGAGAGTAAAGATCGTGTAATTTTTGTTGATTATAAAGAAGATGCGCTTAGAAATGATTGTTTAATTTGATTTTTGTTGAAAGGTATAGACATCAGCAACCCGGAAACGTGATTCCTAGAAAGCTTCTGGGCTGGTGAGGATATACATATCACGTGTACATGTCTTCCGGAAACAGCGCACTTGCAGTGCCCTTCTTGCCCCTTTCATGGTATCCTTGCCTATCAGCCACAGGTATGGTAGTGCCACATACATCGAGGTGCTTGTGCAGGTCGCGACGATCCAGAATATCAACATTCTATAACAATCCCCTTCAGTGCATGTATTGAACCCAAGTGAGAATATAAAGTCTGGCAGTTTCAGCAGGACCACAGCGGTAGATGCCAAATAGATGTCCCTGGGATGATGCAGAGTCGTGTCAGGGCAGCTCCGCCTCTTACGACTGAAGCACATGAACAGGGTGAGGTTCGCCAGCAAGAGGATCAGACATTGGGGGATGTAGTGGATGACGTTCAACGCCAGCATGTAGTGGTCTTTCATGTACACGCTGCATATGTCACTGTAGGCGCTGACGTTCATTAACGGTAGCAGCATGAACGCTGATCCGATGACGATGAATACAACACATTCTAAAGCGATGCAAATTCTGAGGGTAGCTTTTATTGGAGGGTTCAAACAAAAGGTTAGGGCAGAGTCAAAGGCAACCGCAGCGACTAGGAGGACAGCGACAGAAACGGAGATATAGCTAGCGGCACTGATGAAGAAGGACACGCCACATCCGTATGTGACGGCAATGTTGTTCACATTGTAGATATGAGTGTGTACGATGAAAACGCTGAAGCACTGCTCCAAGAGACACAAAAGGCTAAGGCAGGTGATGATAAAATGTTTGGATGAGCGTCTCAGTTCAGCGTCAAGACAGCATATGAGAATCAGGAAGATGTTACCAATGAAGCCCGCGACGGCAAAGATCACTCCAAACGTGATAAAGACGTTACGTGGGATGACGTCATAGAGATCAGGTCCAAATGGATCCCCCGTGACCGAGTCCGACTGAAATCGTAACATCACAGTGCTGTTTACAAATGAGGCATAGCAACAATACAAACACACATAACCTACAGAACAAGCGTATGGGAAAGTGAGAGAAGCAACAGTCAACGTTACATTATCTCTTTGCTTTTTAGACCCGTGAAGGTCCGGTGTAGAATAGGTCTCAACCCATGCTTGCCATGGAATATGCTTGTCGTAAGAGGCGACTAACGGGATCGGGTGGTCAGGCTCGCTGATTTGGTTGACACATGACATCGGTTCCCAAGTGCGCAGATCGATGCTCATGCTATTGATCACTGGAATGTCTGGTCCAGACTCGATTATTTACATACCGCCTCCATATAGTTTGATAGTTGCAGAATGCGGCGTAAAACTAAACTCACTCACTCTTTGGCTTTTGGGTGGGATACAGATGCACGCCATAGTATACAAGTATAATTGCTCATAGAAGAATTAGCAAGCTCAGAAATGAGACCTGGCTCATGGAAGGGAAATTCGGATGAATATCGTAATAATCTAAATTACGTAAACTGTTGCATATTTTATCAAGTTTTATTACGCTTTCTATTACCGAAATGTAACAAAGGCATTGTGTATCTATAGCTATAGGTCATGGGATCCGTGTCAAATTAAACTAATAACAAGGGTAATCTAAACTACCAGTTGCCAGATCAGATGCCTGACTCCGACAGTATGGGTTCGTAACCTGGATGGGACACAATCGCCCAAAATACTAAAATACTGAACTGAGTACGTATGTTATGTTACAACATTCAAAAACACATTGTGCATTTAGGTGCCATCTCGGCATATCTGAGACTATATGCTTTCTTCAACAAACACTTCATGGGGCACTATTGAGGCACAGGTTAAACAAACACCTACTGAGACAACAAAAACTACCTGGGGCTGTGGTGAGACGTGTGTTACACCAAGAAAGTTGTAATAAGGTGTATGTTACACCAAGAACCTTCTGCTGTTGTCTGTTGTGGCTGTGGTGAAGTACACGTCTATCTAATGAGACTCTGTTGAGTGTTTCAATATGGAACCACTGGGTGTGTCCTGACATTCATACCACAACAAAGTGGTATTGTGGATGCCGCTCGATATATGCTTCTGAAAGTACCTATTGAACTCGTTGGGTTATGTTCGAGGGATGTTTTGTGATAAAATTAATATTACCCAAGATTTATTTTAAGATGAAGCGGGGATATGGTACAGCGGCACATTGTAAAGGCGGTGATACTACATCCCCGTCCTACCTAGTCTGTGGTGAAAGCTCACTCACGAAGGACTTACCGAGGATGTGGTCAGCTCCATGATAGACGACACTGTTTATTTACCCTCACAGGCGGAAAGTCTGGAAAAAACAGAGCATGCCATTATGTATCAGCAGACGAAGCCATCAGTACAATCTTTATATTATGTTGCGACTTTAACCAAATACATAATCTGTCAACGGAAGACATATGGTCAATATCTTTAAGCATTATCTACAACAGTGTCTTTATGAGGAGGGGGAAAAACGCTTCCGCAAACGCTGATTGACGTTCAACGAATATCGAATGAATATGAAATTCATATTGTATTCACAGGAACAATCAAAGCAAATCACACAACGGAATTGATGTTGGTAGTGAACAGGTATTGTACAAAAATACTGAAGCAGTAGTAAAGTATTGCATTATCTAATGTTAGTCTATAGCACCCATTACACGAGTATTGGTGTTAATGTTAATGAAACGTGACATTGATACTACCATGAACTGGCAGTCTTAACACTTGCTACGGTTCACACTGACTGAGTCAGGATGGTTTTACGCCCCTTGTAGAAATTAATATTTCAGCAATATCACGGCGGAGCACAGTATACATGAACTTCGCACATTGTCCTTATGTGGAGAATCGAACCCGGGTCTTGATAAAGGCTTGCTCCAATACAGCAAGCTTTTGCCTTGGATATTCTGTCTGTTGTATTCTGTAACCACACATATTCTAGGAGACTGATATCTTTCCTGGTGGGCCCAGGTAGAGTAGCTATCCACTTTGACGTAAAGGATCGGCAACGGTGCGTGTACGATGTGGTCTAGCTTGCATTTAGGCCCATAGCCAATGACCTTGATGGACGTGTTATAAAAAAAAATAATTTAGTTTCTATTTTCAAGAATCTGTCTGAAACCCCATAATTACAGAGCCTGTACTGCTTCCAGAAACGGTGTTCCATAAATATCATGGACTAGCTTTGATTTGGACTTTACGCACAAACTAAGTCTGCTATCACAAGCACTTGAATTATCCGGTTGTCTTATAACTGTAGAAAGCAATCATGAAAGAGGCACGAGTAAGACTGTTATGCCAATATGCGTGCAAGATGCCATGGTTATTGCTTACAAAATAACCTCGATCGTCTATCATTATGCTCTATAACATAACTGAGTGACACGAAGCACTACTAGACAACGTCTTCAGAACGTTTTTGAAAGGATAAACTGTTCTATGTACGGTGTGATTACCCTAATTATTTCTCCATATAGCCACAGTAAAAAATACATTTGTGTCTATATAGTTATTTGCGCGCTACCTACATAGCAAAACGACCAGACCTTGTATGTCCCAACACAGTATATCATCCAAACAACCGGACGTTGAATGTCCCAACACAGTATAGCATCCAAACGACCGGACATTGAATGCCCCAACACAGTATATCATCCAAACGACCGGACGTTGAATGTCCCAACACAGTATATCATCCAAACCACATTACGGCATCAAAACGACAAGACGGTGTACCTCTTGGGACATTATATCACCAAAACGACCAGACGTTATATCCCTTTAGACTTTTTGGCATCAAAAGAAATAGTAACATGAATGCGATGAGACTCAATGCAGTCTGCAGTCTCATGTTATTACTATAACAGTTAACACTGAGCTGCAGAATAAATAACATTGATGTTGTACGTCTTTGAACAGTTGCAGTGGAAGATGAATAATATTTTTAATATCAAAAGAGTAGATAACTGAAATTACCGATATACTGAATGACTTGAGACGAAACTCACGGCTCTGATCCCTTGTTCTGTACTGTCGTTCTACAGAAGAGGTTAGTCAGTGCTTCAGGGGACACAAAGTTGCAAATGACGTCGACGAAAATGATGTCAGAGTCAATTAGCTATCTGATAAGTGATTGCCTGTGTGAACATTGAACTTGACATTGAACGTGTTGAGACGAGTATCACCTACGGAGCAGGATACGCTGACCTTTCTCTGACAACCAGGTATGTTCGATACCAGTATGTGAGAATGGAGGAGTACACCGGATATAACCTGTGTCCATAGAGAGGTGGGGTGACATGAAATAATCAACAAGTCTGATATTTAATCCGATTTAGACTCGTCCAATTAAATAACTTTTCATTAGAAAACCTACACATAATGTTTTCGTTCAGGTGATCTTGTTTCGACTATGTACGCGACAACTGATTCATAACAAGATCAACAAGTGAGTGAGTTTAGGTTTACGCCGCACTAAGTAGAATATATGCATAGCATTCTGACCACGATCTCATGTAATACCAGTTTCATGAATCCATTCTTAGTAACCTCAGCACGTGTTCAGTATCTCTTGTGACACGGAATGTAGTTCCACCTATATATCCATTGTCGACTTATTTCAATAAGACATGGCATCCTCAACGGTTGTGTAAAATCTAACATCATTCAAGGTGAGACCCGTGATGGTCCCGGGGTAGAATAGGCCTTCAGCAACCTATGCTTGCCATGAAAGGCGACTATGCTTGTCGTAAGAGGCGACTAACGGGATCGGGTGGTCAGGCTCGCTGACTCGATTGGCACATGTCATCGGTTCCCAGTTACGCAGATCGATGCTCATGTTGTTGATCACTGGATTGTCTGGTCCAGACTCGATCATGTACAGAGCGCCGCCATATAGCTGGAATATTGCTGAGTACGGCGTAAAACTAAACACACTCACTCATTCACTCATTCAAGGTGAGGTTTGTCATACTATTCACACATTACTCTATAACCATACAAACTTACAACAGGCCCGGCATTCAGGAATCTCGAAATAACCTACTTCCGATAATGTATTCCTGCCTCTTGGGCCCATAAAAGATTCATGAATTTCAGCTCTGATAGTTTACAAGAATCAGTTGAACATATCCTTTACTATTTAATCGATCCAACATTCCAGGTAGTAGGAATCTTTTTACGTAAATGCAACCATAGCTACTGTGTTAGCTCCCTGTTTAACACTAGGAGTGCAAACCAAGACATATATACCTTAACCAGTCAAAACTAGATATTACAGTAAAACAATACCTTATGCACTTTGATTTATATCATGAAATCAGAATCAATAAAAATTGATAAATGCATACATCAGAGAATGGCATCATTCTATCTAAAGGTCATATGACTTCCTAAAGTAAGATCTTTCGCGGTACACTGTACTCCCCGTCGCCGGATCCAAGTTCCCCAAATATCAGGCGCTCGTTTACAGGCGAACTGGAATAGAACATGCGTATGTAACGCAACGATAACGAGTGGTACAAGTGTAACCTTTCGTAAATTGATGAGCGAATTACCTGACATTTGCCCAGCATGGTGAGGCCGACTTAATGGTGAAGGTCTGCCCAAAGTCAGTCGGGTCGCTACTGGAAACACTTCAACATGGCCTACTTAGCCTCAGGAACCGGTGTTGGTGCAAACAGAATATCGTGGAAAATAGTCAGTGTGATGGAACCCCGAAGCGTAAGCCCGGGCCGCTGGTATATCATGTTCCACTCGTCAGCCTGTCAGATGAAATATGCATGAGTCGCTACTAAAAACCATGTTCCCAGCTCTCTTCCTATTTCGTTAAGGTGGAATCTCGACGTTATTTTCTTTGCACATATGCCTATGACCCACAGGATAAGGGCTTTTTATTAACCTCTCATGTTTCATATTTTTTCAACAATCGCGCTTTACATCCGACAGGTAGAGCACCATTCAAGGTCCATTCAACAGCAAGGAAGCTGCATTCACCTGTTGTACTCTCATTGCCTGTCAGGGAACCTTTAGAGGAAACCAAATTATTTCGTTTCAGTAACTGATAAAAAATATCAGGCTCTCTCAACAAATGTGTAAATCGTTATGAAAATATAACTTTAACGACAGAAGATTTCTATTGTCAGATCACAAAGATTCCACGGGGCGTAAGAGACTCACTAGATAAAACCTAGTAGGAATGGATCAATGAAGCAATAACCGAGGAAATATCCTTATCTTCAACAACATGCCCTGGGCCCGCTTCAGAACATGAAACGTTCGCTCAGTTTTCCATGGAGTGCCTAAGGTCAGTATTGATACGTTATGAAGTACACGGTAAAAACACATCTCTGGCTCCAGATATTTTGTTGGAGTACTGCCAGGAGCACATCCGGTGCTTACACTCCTTAAGTAGCATACGCAAATGGAGTAGTTGTGCTTGAAATTGAGGCATGGACACATTGGGATACCTGGCTGTAGACTAATACACGACATTGTGGACTGGAGATAGCGTCATGGGAAAGACATCTTACCGTGGTAGGACAAGCACACACAGATGGTCGGAGCAGTTAATGTCAGATGTAATCTGAAACATTATACATGTATGTTGTTCACTGAGGGGGCGCATGGGATGATGTACCTTCGACGTTTGTTTACGTTCCCTGAGCCCTCAGGCACATTGAAATAATAAAAGAGCGCTTAGCAAATCAGAAAACGATATTTTTGTGTGACGTAAGATACAGGCAGATGTAGCTCACACAGATCTTTGTAACTGTGATAGACAATGAAATGAAATAACTATGTCTTATGACACCTTAACAGATCACTGGGAAACGCATAACCTAGTTATAACCTAGATACATTGATAAGTAACACTGACAGATGCACCTGGTAATGTAAAAAGATAACCGTTTTCTTACACACCTAACAATGGCGTACCCCGTCACGATATGGCTGAAATATTGCCGATGTGACGTCAAATATTAACTCACTCACCAACAATGGCTTACAATGGTCAACTAGATTTCAGTACACAAAACAACACAAATGACGTCACTTGGTTCCTATTATAACTCTTTCCAAAGATGACCGTTCCCAAAGAAGCTTCTGCCAATGCGATAATGGCAATGCAAACCATATAAGATCACCGCGAAATTAATTAATCACGCTGCGTCGACAGTGTGGCCATATAATGGGCGAGGGTGTGATATCATTGAAAATGGCGGTGTCTCTCGTTTGGGTTTCGATATAGTCGTCGTCACCGGACAGGTGTTTAGATATGTTTGCACATTTGGCATTTGTACTTGTGTAAACGTTCATCTCCAATGTTCCGCCATAGACAGAAACTAAAACTGTTGTCTGTAATTTCGTGTAACCCGAGCTTGAATATGATATTATTGAGGTAACGTTCACTATCGATGGGGGACAACACTTCTCCGCCACACCCTTTTTGTTTTCCCCAGCGCGAAACTGTTTTTTAATGTCTACGAAGGTACAGTGTTGCGAGGATGAACTGTGAGTTGATTACGAATTGATTGTGACCTGAATGTCCCAAACGCTATTGCAAACAGTGACCTGTGCGTAGATCTAAAGTGCCTGTACATGTGGCATTGATTTGAATGGACGTGTCGATATGTGTATTTTAACATTTGAATCCTTCCAAACGTTTTTGATATGTGAGTGAGAATGTTTACTTCTACGCAGCTATATTCCAGCTATACGGTCTGTAAATGACTGAGTCTGGACCAGACAATCCAGTTATCAATAGCATGAGCATCGGCGTGCGCAACTGGGAACCGATGACAAATGCCAATCAAGTCAGCGGACCAGCGGTCTCTTACAAGCACAGTCGCCTTTTGTGGCAAGCATTGGTTCCTGAACACCCATTCTACCTCGGACCTTCACTGGTCTAGTTATATGTATAGGTCATGAGTGAATCTGTTAGTAGGAAGAATCATTGCATTTGTAGTCACTGCATTGTTGGCTTAACGGTTGTAAGGGTGACTTCCGATCACTACATTGCTGGCTGAGTTCTTGAATGAACGAATTGTACTTGTTACAGTGCTGGCTTATCGGCTGAACTTCCTATTGCTACACTGCTGACTAACTTGTACCTAGTATATCGCTTGATTAACAGACAGAAGTTATTAAAGGGCATAAAGTTGCATGTTACCTTACTTCATCACTTCTGAGACAGTTTGTATTGTTAATGTGTGATTGCATCACTTGATTTGTATACAAGTCGCAGTACTATCGTGCTGCAACACTCAAACATTTAATGTGTTTGTGCAAAATATATATGCGAGTCCCGACAACAACCGATAGAAGATGCATTTTTCTTTCATAAACACCTCATCACTTTTCAGTGACGCTCTCATACAATTGTCTGGTCTTGACGTTTGATAAGGTGCACGATAATCGGAAATTACACAATTATATAGTAATCGACGTGCTAAGCGTTCATAAAATCATTAGTGGGTGCCACGCACAGTGAGTATGGTCAACTGTAATTACCCGAGGCTGGATCCAGTGACCAATGGCATGAGAATCGATCTACACAATCGGAATAAGATGATATGTGTCAACCAAATCAGCGAGTATGGCCAACCGATTCCGTTAGTCGCCTCTTTCGGCCAGCATGGGCTGCTGAAAATCATTTGAAACGCGGATATTCAAAGGTCCCATCATGATATGAAATCGGTCGGTATAAAACGACAAAAATAGGAAATACGTTCAGTAAGACACTGATTGATAGAAATGGACTTAAACATCCTCCAATATATATAAATTGTCACTTAATTCTGTTTCCTTTTAAAAAAAACGTAAATGAAAACTAATATTATTAAAAAGATGATGACTTGAAAGATGGATTCCTTGTGATTGAAAGATTGATTAAGTCAGTCAGGTCAGATCCATATGTAAGTGTTCTAGCTTCTAAGTGTTTCCTAAATGAAAATATCCTTACTGATATATTTTTACTTGTTTCTGAATTCTTTAGTGGCTTTATGTATCGCCTTAATCGATTATTTATTATGCATCTATGGTTTTGTAAACGCAGCTGAGATTGGTCGATAATTTAAATGATTAGTATCATTACCTACCGGTTCCTCGCCCTCAAGGCGATCATCATAAACGTTTGAGAGGGATTTCAAACAGGATTCGGCCCATTACTTCCGCAGCTGATAATGCACTATCCCTCGAATAATGTTCTCTTCTGCATGAGGGACATGAATGGACCCTAACTGGATCTGCATCATTCATCTGGCTACTGACGATTATAAGAAACTTTTACCCAACAAACCAACGGTTATACTACGGAGTTATTCAAAGGCATTTAGAAGAGATACAGATAAAGGCGAGAATGTATGGATGTCAAATTCTTTAATAGGGGAGCACGAAGTTTCCGAGTTAATTTTAACCCTTTCGTCCGATGAATTAAGGCTTCAGAATTATCAGCATGTTTCTGTGTTCTACGTCCACTTCTGAGTGTCCCAACTTTGTGGACGGAGAGGGACTGGCTGGTGATTTAAGAATCATAGAAATAAAGCGCAGCGTAGATTAATAAGTAATACATGAAACTGTCCTCGGGGCCATGGGTTGAGGCACCTTCGATGTTTGTTCATGTTCCATGGGTTGAGGCACCTTCGATGTTTGTTCATGTTCCATGGGTTGAGGCACCTTCGATGTTTGTTCATGTTCCATGGGTTGAGGCACCTTCGATGTTTGTTCATGTTCCATGGGTTGAGGCACCTTCGATGTTTGTTCATGTTCCATGGGTTGAGGCACCTTCGATGTTTGTTCATGTTCCATGGGTTGAGGCACCTTCGATGTTTGTTCATGTTCCATGGGTTGAGGCACCTTCGACCTTCCCGAAAAACGAGAGGAAAATAAACAAACATCGAAGGTGCCTCAACCTATGGTCCCCAGGGGACCAGTGAACAACGTATTTATCTTACCGAACACATCAATGTTAATTTTGAACTGTTTGAAGCTTGCACACCGGATGGTACACTTCTGCCAACCTGTGTGAATAAAACGATTCGAATCTTCCATCCCGCAGGTATTGTCTTAGTAAAGTCGCCGCGATGTAATTCCCCTTCTTAGTATTCACAGGGACTACATTAGAACGTTTTATCAAATTCTATTTATCGGCAAGAGAGTAGATTTTACGGACGACACAAGAAACACATATAAGGTTATTTCCCTTCCATCGATGTAACGTCATATTTGGGATTACACTTTCTCAGTAAAACACAAATTCGAGTATTTTTGTTAAAATGTGAGTCCCATGTGGGATTCGAACCCACACCCTCAGAGTCAGGTACCTAATCGCCAGCACACAATGTCAGCCGCCGAACGGCAGGCACCTGATCGCCGGCACACAGTGTCAGCCGTCTAACCCTCTTGGGCACCGCGATGTCCACAAAAATGGAAGTCAGACAACTGGTAGTCTAGACTGCATTCTATGTGTACCCCTCTGATAAAAGTAAATTGGCACAGCTCTCGCGGCCGAAAGCTTTGCCTTTTAGAAAGTGGACTCAACTAAAAAAAAGTGCTAGAATTTGTACTGTACTATGAAAGTAATGCCAAATATGACTTGTTTTACTCTTGATTACGTTCTAAAATTTCAAATGAATATAAACAAACACCTTCGGTACCTCCACCCATGGTCTCCTCGTGACCAGTGAACAACTTATAATGTTTGGGCAGGCGCGATTGGAGGTGGAGGCGGTTTGTGGTAAGGCAAAGAGGCGAGGGAGATCCTGACTTAGTACCAATACCTTGGGATGGGATTTTTATGTGCGCTTTAATCGAAAATGATGGGTTATGCGAATAAAGACTGATTATAGATGGATATACAGGTTTTGTGTGCTTTTTAGATGATGTGTTTGAATGGGGATGAAAGTAATGATGTGGGATTTGTGCCAGTGAATGTATGTGTCTGTGTGGCATAATTTGGTGAGTGAATGAGATTAGTTTTACGTTGCACTCATCAATATTCAAACTATATGGCGTTAGAATCAGACAGGTCGAGGACTAGACAATCCAGTTATCAACAGCATGAGCATCGATCTGTGCAAATGAGAACCGATGACATGTGTCAACCATGTCAGCGAACCTGACCACTCGATCCTGTTAATTGCTTCTGAAGAAAAGCACAGTCGCCTTTTGCGGCAAGCAAGGCCTGTTCTACGCTGGATCTTCGCGGGTCGATATAGTTTACGTTTAAGATGTTTTTGTTTGTTTGTTTGTTATTTTTCATTTTTTTTCTATTTTTATTTATTTATTTTTTTTTATATTTTTTTTATTTTTTATTTTTATTTTTTTTGGGGGGTGGGGTGGGGTGGTATTTTGGGGGTTTTTTTAGTTGTTGTTTGCACCGGTGTTTGCATTTTCCTTGTTTGTGGCTGTGTTCCTTAATATTTGGTGATGAGTTAGACCTATGTAGATAAAGATAGGGTCCAGGTAGGTGTCTTAGCACCAACTACAGTTGCTTGTGATCCATAGTCCAGTTATATTGTCCTGTATAGTGTTTAATGTTATATGCTAACTATTTTTTATTCAGCCTGTGACATTCGAGTTGTTTTATTGTCCTTTGCTGACAGGTTTTATAACGACACTCACCATTTTATAACTAGTTTTGGTCACAACATGGCTGCAATACTGCCGATGTGACTAAATTCGCTCATTCACTCATGCCACAAATATACCAGACAACAGATCTGGATCAACTAATGTATATTTATATGGGGACTCGTGAAGGTCCGGGTAGAACAGGCCTTCAGCAGCCCATCCTTCCCACAAAAGTCGTAAGACGCGACTGACGTGATCTGGGGGTCAGGCTCGCTGACTTGGTTGACACATATCATCGATTCCCAATTGCGCAGATTGATGCTCATGCTGTTGATCACTGGACTGCCTGGTCCAGACTCATTTTTACACACCTCTGCCAATATAGCTGGAATATTGCTGAGTGCGACGTAAAACTAAATTCACTCATTATTTATTAAAGAGAACATCAGCTTTGAACAGGACTGTAACCGACGTCAGGTCACCAGTGTTTGCAGTCTCTTCAATCACATCCAGAAAGCTGATCGCTTGTGAACCAGCTGAATGGAGTCCGAAGTGCGGGCATCAGTTTTTTTTTTGTTCTTCTTTGCTGATAGTGCTGGGTACATCCATTGATGGAACAAAGACATGTGATAAAGTAAAGCACACCGACAAAGCATTCGGTAGTAATGTTACAGCGAAACATCAAAAGCAGACGGTTTCTCATCTTCCGTGGATAGCAGAGGATAGGTAGTCTCCTTTTTGTAAGACAATTGGTTTGATCGGTTCTTCCTCTTCCTGTAATTCACACCATCTCTTCACACCCAAGGAAGGAGACAATTCAGACACACAGGCACATGTGTCTGGTGTCAGATACTACATCACGAAAGGTATGTAAGTTGCATGACAGACTTCTTGTCTGTGACTGAGTTTAGGTTTACGCCGCACTCAGCAATATTCCAACTATTTGGCGGCGATCTGTAAATAATCGAGCCTGGACCAGAAACTCCAGTCATCAACAACATTGTCTGATCAGCTGGAATATTGCTGAGTGCGGCAAAAGCAACAGGTACTTGAAGCATACTGGGGTATACATACGAGTACAATGTGACAGATGTTGAGGACTGGAGTTCTGATTTTGCATGACAATGCTTCGTCTCACACCTCTCGATTGGCAAAGTCTGCAGTACATCGATGGGGCTTGGAAGAACTCCTTCATCCTCCACATTCACCTGACCTAGTCCAAAGCGACCTTCCCCTATTTCCAAACTTGAAGGAACATCTCCGTGGAAAACGCTAGGCCGGTAATGACAAATCTGCTGTACTCGTATGTATACCCTAGTTTCTAACTAGTTGATCCATTTGAGTACAATGACTGGAAATGTTGATGAAGAACACTGTCCAACAACACTCCTAAGATTAGTTGGTGTCAAGGGCAGAAAGGGCAGGGGAAAGTGTACGAGGGCCGGTCAAAAAGTTCTATTGCTTGATTGTAATTCATCCGTGTGCTTTTGAGTCAGAATTTGGGATTCCGTTTGCCAAAGTGAGTGAGTTAAAATTTAACGTCACATCGGCAATATCTCAGCCATATCGTTACGAGAACATTTAAATGAAATATATGCATGTGGTAAAATCTGTCGACAAAGGACAGAAAAACAACTAGTGAATGTTTTTGGACTTACGTATCCTCTCAGGACAATAATTTTACAATACTTCAACCCCCTTTGAGGGTATAGCCACCAACAATTCAACTTACTAATCCAAACTACCGATCATTAAAAAACATCTATTTAAAGAACATACTGTTCAAACTTCAACCAAAAAATCAATTTCTTTACAAAAACCTATAATTTAATGAAATTTAACGCTGGTAAAAAGATCCTTAATTGTTTTAACTGTAAAATACTTAACCCTTGTGATGGAGAATTCAACACAGTCAAGCAGAATATGCTTGACCGTGACTCTTTCATCACAAGGGATACAAAATTGAGGATCCTCACCTTTTAAAAGGTATGCATGAGTATATCTATACCAATACGACATCGTTGTAAAATAGCCTCTTCAAATCTGGACTGACAGCCCAAGTAGGTGTAACCAATATACGGTTTTATTTCATGTAATTTATTTATACCTACTTTGGTGTCCCACTTCTTTTGCATCAGATCACGCATATAAGTTCTAATGCTCGCTTTGTAATCAGAGTATGGAATAAGTGGTGTCACGGATTTGTTGAGTGCTGCCTTGGCAGCAAGATCGGCCATTGTGCTACCTGAAATGCCTACATGGCTGGGTAACCAAAAGACGACGATGTCGTATTGGCCAGTAGCAAGATTATTATACAATTCAATAATTTCAATTAAAAGTGGATGTTTACAAGAAATATTTTTAATCGCCTGAAGACAAGAAAGAGAGTCTGAATAGATTATATATTGTTTACGTTTAGGGTGTCTTTGAATATATTTTAGAGCCGTTAATATGGCGTTAGCTTCTGCTGTAAAAATAGAACTATTATCTGGTAATCTAGAAGATATTGTTCTGGATCCAATGACAGTGGCACAAGCCACCGTCCTTGGACCCATCTGTAAATAAGGATTTATAATTGCTATATATATGTTTCAATTGATTATATTCTTGTTTATACTGTAATTCATTCGTTTCTGATTTTTTAAATGTAGTTAATGTTAGGTCAACTTGTGGCCTAACCATCTGCCAAGGAGGAAAAGAAGGGAGGGAGCTATGTTTTCCAGCTCAATGCCGGCTGAAGAAAGAAAGGGTTTAATTCTGTGCCCTAGAGGTGGAACAAGGGAAGACTTCATGTCGTACAAATCCTCATAAAGGGGATTTAACACACAGTCATATGCAGTGTCAGATTCATTAGAGTGTAATTTAGTAATGTATTGTAAGGATAATGTGATACGATGTTGTGTAGGAGATGGTTCATCGGCCTCAACGTAGAGACTGTCAATAGGTAAAGTTCTGAAGGAACCAAGACAAAGTCTTAGACCTTGGTGGTGGACAGAATCTAATGGTTTCAGACTGCTTTTGCAGGCTCCACCATATACGATGGAGCCATAATCAAGTTTTGAGCGGACGAGTGATCTATGTATGCGAAGGAGGGTAGTCTGCTCCCCTCCCCACTTTGAACTAGAAACAACCTTTAATAAATCGAACTGCCTTCAAGTATTTGGCTTTTAGGGATTTAATATGGGGCGAAAAGGTCAAATGTGAATCAAAAATGAGTCCCAAGAACTTAGCCTCCTCGACAACTTTGATAGGGGTGCCACTTAGAAATAGTTCTGGGTCTTTATGAGGTTTATATTTACGACAGAAATGTGGTATCAGGCTAACTGCCGCCAGGAAAAGTGCCCCCTGGTTACATCTGCCCCCATCCATTGTGCCCCCCGGACAGCTACCCCCCGCTACAACCCCCTACCCCCCACCCCCACATCATAACAAACCACACAAACTAAATGTTATGATGTTATTTATGTTTTTTGTCTATGATATCCTGTGGTTTTCAAGATGTGACTCCAGATTAAGTGAACGTTTTCACAGTAATTAATGATTCTAGCTCATCTAGTAAAGGCCACATTACTGCACATTTGAAAGCTATCACCATGTCAGTGCTCTCGTGGTTGTCACCATAACAATGACATAGTTTCGACGTGAGTTGGATCCATGGCCGCACTTTTGGCATTTGTAACATCGAAGTGTTGTACATAACAGTATTTGTATACCACATTAAATGTCAGGCTGCTCCTGCCTATGATGGGAAACTGAATGCGGAGGTCAACATCATCAGATTGGTCCAAGAGCAACCGTCTTTTGGCATAGGACTCAAGGTATTTAGATATGCCAATACTGAAATTGATAGTCTAACTGACCAATACCCAATAAGTCAAATGTACAAAACCACTTTCTATGCACAGGGGCGTGGCGTGACCAGCCGATTGATATAACCGGGTCCATTCTAGCATCCGAGTGTGTGGGGTAAAGGAACCCTGTTCCTAGAACCCGTGACCCTCAACCACCAGAATCCTGTCCTCCACAGCAAACAGGTTTCCCAATTCGGTCGCCTCTTATGACCTGCAGTGGGGTGTTGATGACCTGTGGCACCCCACGTCCACGCGAAAGATGAGTTTTTAACGTTTACCACGCACTTACCACGAGGAGGTAGCCCCACACAAGTGTAGTAACGAGCAATGTTGAGCTAGAAACATAAATTGCGCGAGAGAAATTTCAGACCAACGATATATTTCTGGTGAGACTAAAGGGGTTATTCTGAGGAGAGAAATGTAGATGACTGGGCCAACGGGACTTCCTAAACAGTAGCATATGAACAATTGAGTAACCTGCTGACCTCCATACTGGACGAGCCGAGCAGGCTAAGCCAAGCCGTCGGTGAGGTTTCACAAGGTTACTAGTCATATGACGTATTTTACCAATTTTGAGCAAAGTGACTTTCCTAAGGACCCGTGAAGATCTGGCTTAGAATTGAATTTTAGTAACCCATGCTTCTCGTAAGAGGCGACTAACGGAATCTTGAAGTCAGGCTTGATGACTGGGTTGACTTGTGTCATCCCAATTGCGTAGATATATGCTCATGTGTTGATCGCTGCATTGTATGATCCAGACTCGACGATTTACAGACCGCCGCTATATGGTTGCGGGACAAAACTAGACTCACTCTCACACTCACCTGCCTACGGTGAGACCACGTGTGTCACTTGTGCTTCGTTGTGGGTCAGGACCGATGTCCCAGAAACGCTAAAGAGTTCATCTGCCAAACTCGCTAAACCATTCAGGACCAACGTTACTTTATTTGAACCTATTATGCACAAGAGCACACTCTACCACTCGTTGCCACTTCTATTTAAATGGATTAAATAATAAAAGTTTCATGAATGCAACGGGAATATGACAAACCGCCAAACAAATCCAACTTGAAAATACTGCGCAAAGGTTGGTAATAGTAAGTCAATAATTGTATGATTAATTTCGTAGTGAATCATTATCAGACACCACTATCGCTAAGCACTGTTAAAAGAGCTCATGTATGCCAGCATAGATGGCATTTGATAACTATCCCAAACAAATTGACTTGATAAATAATAACACATAAGGTACATATAATATTTGTATTTATCGATTCAGCTTTTTCAATTCAATCAACTACAAACAAGAGTGATAAGATATTTTAACTATACATGCTAATACGTTTCAGTCTTATATCTAGTAAATATCGTGAGAGCCATAATTTCAACCTGTGGTCCGTCTTAAATTTTCTGATACGTAAAGATATATTTTCCCAGCTCATGTTTTCTGTGTATCAAGTGTACAGTTGTTGACGTTATCAGAGGAGACATGCAATTTTAGGAGGAGGCAATCTATTTTCCCACAACATATTTGACTCTCTGGATAAATCTAGTTGCGATAAAGCTGAAACTTAGTCGATTGCGTTCATGCAGAATTAGCTTTCATTGTACAATGTCTCCAGACAGGCGAAACGCGTAATGAGAATATTCTAGATTGGCAATATTCCGTGTGTGTATACTTTCCCAAGTCAGTCGTTAAACATCATAACTGAGTTCTAATCCTATTGTCTTACCCATATTCAAAAAGAGTCTCTTATAGTTATATTATATCATAAGTGTGTTTGTTTGTTTATTTGTTGTTTAAAGCCGCACTCAGCAAGTTTCCAGCATATGTCGATATAATAGAGTCTTGACCGGACAATGCAACGACAACATGAACACCCACCTTCGACCTGAGATGACAGGTGTCAACCATGATTGTGATGCTGGCAACCCGACGTCCCCTTAGGGCACGTTTGGGAAGTAGGGATTAATAGATCATAAGCTTACACTTGCGAATAACACTTAGAAGTGGTGATACCATTTGTGCGCGAAACTTATCCTGTCCTGGTTCCTTATTGTGAATCTTGCTTTCCTTATGCATCTCAAGTCTAAATGTCATTCACAGATTTGAGGCTATAAGTCGCCAACGACCATAGACAGATCAGAATCCTAGAGGGCATAGGGGCATCATCTCAGGAAGTCTGTTCACTACACCAAATTGGTGGTGTGTTTGGGCGTTTGAATCAAACATGGTGCTGGTGGGTGTTTCATCACCCTTGATTTTTTCAATGTTTTTGACAATGTTTCAATTCACTCAGATTCAACGAATATTGAATCAGTTGCTTCACTGCATGTTCCAACATGTAGTTTCATGTACCCATTAAACACACAGACAGTTGCATCTACCTCAGAGTATAAATGACCTCACAAAGTTTAAGTTTATGTATGACTATCAAATGTGAAAGTGTTTCCATACCGGCTGTGACACTAGTCATCTGGTAATCTAGAGGTTATTGTTTTGGATCCAATGACTGTGACTCGCCGTGTTGACAGGATTTTGTCGCTTCTATCTTAATACGTAAGTAAACACATTATTACAAGCTTTTGAACTCTTCTAACTGATATTCAAACCAATCAAAACTGCCCTGAAGTATGAACAATATTTCACTTCATGTGTCCACGGGACACCATAATGCTGATCTGGTTAAGAACGCGCTCTTGAGCCAATGTTAACCATACCCTGGTTCATGTCTTCATGGACACAGAGGTATAAAGTGAGTGAGTGAGTTTAGTTTTAAGTCGCACTCAGCAATATCCCAGCTATGTGGTGGTGGTCTGTAAATAATCGAGGCTGGATCACACAATCCAATGATCACCAGCATGAACATCGATCTGCGCAATTCCGAACTGATGACAATTGCCAACCAGGTCAGAGATCCTGACCACCAGATCCCGTTTGTCGCCTCTTACGACAAGCATTGTCGCCATTTATGGCAAGCATGGGTTGCTGAAGGCCCATTCTACCCCGGACCTTCAGACGCTCAGCAGGAGCACATCAACCCTGATAAGCCTTCTGGTCATCAGAACCAGTCAACACTAATTCTGATGGCCAATCGTACGAGTAGTGCGCTAACCTTTTGTCCAGTGTAACGAGTATAAATATTTCTAGAGTTGAAGAGTATAAATCTAGGTCATTGTGTAAGGAGTTAATATGGGGATTGTGTGAATGGCAGTGATTGATCATATTTACGTACGCTTCAGTTAGTGTTGAATGTTGCATTGTTGGATAATGAAACTCAAAACAACTGTATCTGTGTTTCAGAATATGCCTTGCATTTCTGTATTGTACAATCAAACAACGGAAAACAATACAGAACATATTAGAAAAGTTCATCGCTCGGTTGTCTGTTCTGTTCAAACTAGTAATGTCGTCTGCTTTGAAGATGTCCTGCTCTTCATAGTAATCTAGAACCTATAGATCTTCTCCAGCCTTAATCACAGCTTCTTTGTCAGCGCTTGCCGCTTCACCTTCATATTCTCTACTCGATACACAATGGCTACAGACTTAAACCGTACTCACAAGGCACGCGAATAAGCAAAAAATACGTGATTTATTAATCAGCATTGCGTCATTAACGTACGTGTTTCAACTGGTCACATCACAAATCCAAAGATAAGCTGAGTCTTCCATTGTTATGCTTACCATTACGAGCACGTGATAACTATCTATTCGTCTTGTCTTAGTTTGTGATTAATTCAAATCACCTAAAAACATTGATACAACAGTCAGTGAAAGGAGGTGTTCCCTTCACAAGCCCATGATATATCTATTGCCTTTGGGGTCATTTCTAAATAAAGTAGCCAAATGTAAATGAGGCCAGGTCTATGCTTTCATTGCTAGAAGGTATGCACGATGTGGATAGAATGTAAATGGGGCATCCCAAAAGGAGAGCATTTTGTTCATTTTCCTGGTAAGATGGAAAATACTGATGGGCATATATATCTATCTTCAGAAGTTCAGGACTACTTGTCAAAAATGAAACACAATCGCATGTGAAGTTTTCCGGGGAAACGATATGAAACATTCTGGACTTTGTCATTGACAACATCTCTGTATTAATTGGGGTAAAACATTTTACGAAGAAGTAGGCATCCTATGGGTACCAATTGTACTGCATCCCTTGCAGATCTGTTTCTTTAGTCACGTGAATCGTAATTTCTGCTTGGGTTGGCAAAACTGAAACAAGATAATTCGGCCAAACGTTTAGCTTGCATCAATGATCTAATATCGTTCAATAGTTATCAAATTGCCAATTTCCCTCCCCGATCTTACCACCTGTACATATCTTGTATTTGGGATTACACTTTTAGACTGTGCTGGCTCTTAGGGTTGGGGTTCCAGTCCTGGGTGGGACGCAATTCAAAACAAGTGCTAGAACATGTACTTTGCTAAGTAAGTGCAATCCCAAATATAACATATGTTACATCTGACCACTTTTTAAATGGAATTGTGTAATCGTAATCACCCTTACACATGCTCTGAACTTCACATTCAGGAGACAAGGATTTCATACTACTCTTTTTCAGTAGTAATTTGATCAACGTCCAAGACGTTTTGTGGTAGACCTGTGGAGGAAATTTCGAACGCTTTTTTATCAGTGACAAAAATCATGTCCGATGCAATTCCGGATCCCTATTTTGACTTATACCATACGTTCCCGAATTATTTCATGTGAACATATGACTGGAAGCAGCATATGTTTATGAGGGGTGCTAGCGGCGGGGTTGGATACTCTCACCTTTTCGCGAACATCTGGTATGATCACTATTTCATAGTGACTTATAACCAACTGCATGCTGAGTCATCGCAAGGGATACGTATTTTAAATCACGAACTATGAAGGATCTTTTTGACTCAGTAATCATTTTAATACAAGTAAACGTAAGGCTAAAACTGTAAACTACACTCTTGGCAATGAAAGCCTTGCCACAGCTCATTCCACTTCATACGGCGGTGTACTACTAACGTCTGATTTAACATAAGTCCGACAGAGACTGTTTGTTCCTGGAGAACGCACTGGCCAAGGCAATAGGTTGATGTCAACGTGTTAACATTGTACGGGTTTTCTTCAACAATTCCATTGGAGAGCTTGTGTTGCCATGGTGCAGAATGACTCCTCTTGACTGTTGTCAAATGCAGGCCACCACAAAAGGTCTCAACACCTCAACTCGGCTCTGCACGTGTTTATTTCTATTGCGAAACGGGTGTGACACTGACATCAAGTGTCCATATTGCAGGTGTCTCAACCTACAGTGCCTGCTGCAGAGCTCCGGGCCTCTCCTGTAAGATACACGAAGGTTCGTCAAAGATTCGAAACAGGTTGATGACGAAAACGTGTCCCCAGGGCTCAGTGCTCAATGGCTCTGCAGGATATCAGCATTTCGCTCAGCAACGGGGATCCTTTATGAAAGGTAAATTGACAACGGATCGGGGACACTGTCAAAAGTGATCAGTAAAAGGTTCTGAGGTATGGTTGATTTAATAATTTTGTGAGATTATTCAAATCGCCGCTTCTAAATCTAATTCCTACAACAAAATACTTTCAAACTTTGCAAAGTAATTTACTTTTTAACTCTTTCAACTTTACATGGTGAAGAACTGTAACGCCTAGTTTATGTAGCTTTGGATCACGTGCATCTATAGAAGCAGAGACAGAGGGCGGAAGCTCACATAAGTATGTTCATAAAATTATAACAAAATGAAGCAAAGAACTACAGTTGCAACCTGCATAAGAGCCAGTAGATATACCTGAACCAGTTGGTTTCCCTCTGCTTTGGTTACCTTCAATATTTTGGCATTTTCTCTTAGATATGTTACAAGGAATTTTTGGGAAACTTTGAGTCATTATATTATTACAAAATATCACAATTATTAATTACCTTATTAATGAATTGTGTTGATTTTAATAAGGAGCTTTGTCAGAAACGTCCCACTTTGTCACTTTGTCGACAGTTAGGGATTATTTTTACTCCGGAGTGAATGGTTGAATGAGTTAAGACGTTTTAGTCACATGGGATATGACTTAAAACAACTTAAATTATTATGATACATAATGACTCCGGTAGTCAGGTTCCATGACCTGGTTGACACTTACTGTCGTATCCTAAATGAGTAGATTGATGCTGATGATGTACTTTGGAACATCTCTGAATGTAGCGTTAAAAGACGGCAAAACAAAACATGAAAAAAGGATGGATCGTGAATCCTCTCGACAAAAGACAGTATTGTCAACTGAACCATCACAGGTTTGCTCAAGATGTGACTAGTCGCCTGCAATTATACAAGTATTTTACTACTGAAGACAATACAATCTGTAAACGGGCTCTTAACGGCTAGTACTTGACGGAAGATCACCATGCAAGGCACCACTGGGACTTGCAGTACTTTTTCCTAGTATGGTGATCTACCTTCAGTAGTTGCCAATCTATGGCCCGTTAAACTGTTTTAGATTTAATTAATAGTTTTGAATTCGAATTCACATACTGCGTTGATTTTCCATCGCAAGGGATACCCATTTCTGCTAGGGAAATAAGTATTCTTTAATTATTGGGGTATTTTTTCGTCAAAGGAGTTTAAACTATCGTACAAGTATGGTCCTTCTTAGAGAGTACGTACGTCCTCTGAAAGGGTACGTAATTCCAACAACTTTCAAAGAAAATTTAAACCTACCAGATATTTTTAAGTAGCATTTTTGTTACGTTAAATTAGGTTAAGTATTCCTACAGTCGTCAGGCTCAGGAGACGGTGTAAATCCAACTAGAGTCCATACAGGTAGCAAATGAACTGCAAGTACCCATGGTCCCTAGCATGTTGATCTGCCATGAGTTGTTGGTGACCTGCAGCCTGTTTTCATATTTTGTTGTCATCGTTTTAGATTTAGATGCTAGTTTTATACGCTACTCATTTTACAGTCCTTCAGTAACTTATTATTTAACAAGTTATATTTACTGTGTGTGCAAAACCCTTCTCGTTACTTCATGGCTGAAATATTGCCGAGATGACCTTAATATTTTTAACTCAATGACTTTAAATTTATGTAAGCGATAATTCAGTGGTTTTACTGTCCTTCGTTCACTTGTTTATATAATTTATCTCCAAATATTATAATTGTATAACTTGGTTTAGTCACGATGAAGCTGAAATACTGCCGATGTGACTTAAAATCTCAACTCACTCACTCAGTGATCAACAACATGAACATCGGTCTACGCAACAGGGGTGCGATGACACTTGTCAACCAAGTCAGCGAGCCTGACCACCCGATTCCCTTTGTCTACTCTTACGATTATGTTCCCCTTGCTGTGTTTGTTGGTTTGTTTCTGTTTTCTTAGGTGTAGATTAAAAGTCGGGTAGGAGAAATATATTAAAGGTAAATATTTGCAGCAGACATAGCACATTTGCTTGTTATCATATCAGGAGTGAGTGAATGTAGTTTACGCCGCACTCAGCACTATTCCAGCTATATGGCGACGGTCCGTAAATAATCGAGTCTGGACCAGACAATCCAGTGATCAACAACATGAGCATCGATCTGTGCAATTGAGAACCAATGACATGTGTCAACCAAGTCAGCGAACCTGACCATCCGCTAGTCCCCTCTTACGATAGGCATGGTCGCCTTTTGTGGCAAGCAATTGTTGCAGAAGACATTTTCTAGCCCGATTCTTCACGGGTCTACCATACGAGGTGGTGGAATGAGATTAATGTAAATATCTCTGTAAAGAGGTTTTAGTACGGCAAGGGTTGAGTTCACCGTGTTCCGAGACAATAACCTTAACGTTATCAGATTGACTGATGGATAACAGATTGAGGAATTATTTAGTTTTTCCTCACACATTCTAACAGCAGTGGCTCAGTGCATTGGGGTGTACTCCAGCAACGTCATAGCAAGGGACTCCAGACATGGTCTTCACACATTGCGCCCGTGTGAAGAATCGAACCCAGGTCTTCGGTGTGACCGAACGCTTTAACCACTGGGCTACCTCGTAGCTCCTTCAGTAAACAGAATCCGGGACCGGATGACATTCTTCACCTCTCTACGCTCTATTCGAAATGGCAAAGGGGTTCAGAGTAAATGGTAATGATCTGTAGCTTCAATAATGAGGAACCGAGCAAAAAAGTCAGATGACGTGGATTCAGAATGTGTTTAACCAGTGCGACTGACTAACATCTAGTCTCTGAAATGTACATGTTTTACAGGAAAAAAACAGTTCCTAAATTATAATCATAAAATATAATGACAAGGGACTTTCTACATTTTCAATCTTGACTTGGCACATATTTCAGATTTTAAGAAAGCGGGGGGAGTTTTATTGCCTTTTCGTAGACTTTAAGAAAGCGTGTGACTCTGTTAATAGACCGAAACTGTTGTATGTTCTACTACAGTCAGGAATACATGGTAAACTCCAGCGTCTTTTACGTAATATGTACACCAACGTGAGAGCATCTGTCAGAATTAATAAACTTCAAATGAGTGATGTATTTGATACATATGCGGGAGTCAGGCAAGGCTGCATTCTATCACCGGTTCTTTTCTTGTTATATGTCGAAGAACTTGTCAAGGAACTGTTATCAGATGATACGAGAAGTGTATTTATTAACGAACATATCGGAGATCGTGTAGTGCTGCTATTTGCAGATGTCGTGATCCTTGCAGATTCTGTTGTCCAGTTACAATGTAAGATAGATACTCTAAATGAATATTGTCTGAAATGGGGCCTCGAGATAAATATGAGTAAAACTAAAGTAATGGTTTTCAAAAATGGAGGTAAAATGTCCAATAGTGAAAAATGGTTCCTCAACGGCCAAACATTGGAGGTGGTATCATATTATAAATATTTAGGTATCATATTTTCTTGTAGAAATATATTTTCCAGAGTCTGTGAAACATTATCTATGCAAGCCGAAGGAGCCCTACATGTCATAAAGAAATTCATATGTAAATACAAAGAACTACCGATCCACGCAAGTTTTAAACTGTTTGATGGGGAAATCCAACCAATTTTGCTGTATGGTTCTGAAATATGGAGCACTAGCATAAATAAGAATATTGAAAAGGTACATTCAAAGTTCTGTAAGGTCCTGTTACGTGTTGGTTACAGAACCGCGAACAAGGTTATTTTAGCTAGTTTTCCATTATTTATTAACGCCCGCTGTCGGGTTATATCATATTGGCTAAGATTGATGAGACAACCAATTTCACGATACTCACGATGCAGTTATGAAATGCTTAAAACATTAGATGATACAGGAGATACTAATAGGGTTTCCTTCGTCAGAACTACTCTTTTCAGTCATGGCTTTGGAAATGTGTGGCTCGCTCAAAATGTAAGCAACGCAAAATATTTCTTCGAAGTATTCAGGCAGAGATGCAAAGATATTTATCAACAAGACTGGTACTATGAAATAACTTCATCTACGTCTGTAAACTTTTATACAGAATATAAATACTGTATTAATACAGAAATTTACCTTTCAAAGATTAAATCACCACAACTTAAGCGTGCGCTCACTAAATTTAGATGCAATGCCCACAATTTTAATGTCCAAGCCGTACGATTTGCCAAAACTGTAAATACAATAGATACCCAGTGTCCATTCTGCAATCTATCGCAAGAGGATGAGTACCATGTACTACTTATATGCCCGCAATACTCAGAAATTAAAAAAAATTATATGCCTAATTTCTTTCATAACCAACCCTCGAGACAAAAATTCTGTATGCTGCTCCGCACAGAAGATCCGGACCTATTGTTTAAGGTAGCTCTTATGCTGTACCACATACTTATGTTCAGAGAAAGTAATGTAAATTACAAATGAGTGTCTATAGATGTTTTTCATGTAACAGCAACATACGAAATTACAGGCAGCGCATATATGCATTGTAAAGATTTTTCTCAGATGTACTATTGGCCTTAGGGCCACATATACAAATAAACTGTCTAACTGTCTGTCATATTTCAGATTTCGATGGACTTTCTTGGATACTTACGTTTCAGGGTATGTGTGACTAATGTTTTCTATACTCAAAGTATGAAGCGGATAGCAACAATGGCATATCAAATTTAAATGTCAGTCTGGTTCTGCCCATGACAAGAAATTGGATACATACTGACTTTGGAGATCATCACCAATCTTATCCATAAGCCACATGTTTGATAAAACAGGGTCAGCTCTGCCATCGATGTGGTATGTTGGACGAAAGGGAACACAGTTACTGGCTCCCTTGCCCTCAATCACCATAATCCCTCCCTCCACCGACACAACCACGACAAACAGGTTTGCCCAATTTGGTCACCTTTTACGACCTGCAGTGGGGTGCTGAGGACCTATTATACCACGCGTCCACACGGGAAGGCCTATGAGAGTTACTATCCACTTCTAGTTTGCTACTCACGAGTGCCATCCGAAATTTGAACAGTTTATGGATGAGAAACGAGACGGACAGACAAACGTTTAGCTGGGAGTGGCATGAATTTACAGTTCTTGTGTTTAGATAAAGGGAGTGGGGTAGTAATGAAAGTGTTAATTCAAGAACTTCTAAGTAGTGCATTCGTCAGTTTGCGTGTATGTCATATTAAATACAGAGTTGTTTTTCATCATGACTGTATTCACTGATTCCCGTTTCGGTTTCAGATGTCAGAGGAACACCAACATGTCACGTAGAAGACAACAATAGGAACACCAACATGTCACGTAGAAGGCAACAATAGGAACACCAACATGTCACTTAGAAGGCAACAATAGGAACACCAACATGTCACGTAGAAGGCAACAATAGGAACACCGTTGTTTATTATGTTTGCTGTCTATCAAGGTCGATGTAACTCAAGCTTCTGTTTCTAAGGTCTGATAATCTCTCATACGAGTTTCGTTCTTATATCAGAGCGAGTATATACAGAGTTCATCTTTATTACACTGCGCCTGCAAATACACCATGACCTGATCTTACAGTTTGCATTTGCCTCAATAGTTGTAAGCTGTACACCTCACAGAATGTTAAGCATTACACATTTTTAGTTTCCTTACATTTCACTTCTTGAAATTGCAAATCATGGAGTTTTGCAATAAAAAAGTGAAACGTATCTACACATGATAAACGAAATGAAATGGTATTGAGCAATAATAGACCATCGAAAGCCTGTAACCGGGAAACGGTTGTGCAAAATGTGGGTTCAAGTCAGTCTGGGACGGTGAAGCAGTGTTCAGTAACCTGTATGACCGCCGTGAGCATAGAGCTTCTACACGATTATGCATTTGACAAAAGAGCCTCTAAAGTTGCTGTTGTGGAATGTTGTGCCATTTTCTCTGTAGCGTCTGCTCAATGTCATCCAGAATCTGGGAGTGAACACGGAGACCGTAAACGAGACTTCAAATAATGCCCCATGTATGTTCAATTGAATTAAGATCAGGTGAGCAGGTCAGTCCAGATGTGTGATATTGATGATCTGAACATCATTAACAACGCTTTCTCGGGCATGACCATCCACGGACGAGCATTATCATCCATAAAAATGAGGTTGTACCAGAGGAATGATTATAATATACAGGATGTACACCGATCAGGATGCATGTGCAAACAGAGGAGGACATTCACGCCACACAGTTGGAATGTTGTTTCTGAAAGTGGTTGTGTTCGCGTGATGCTTTCAGTGTTATCGGATTTGCAAACAATTTCCTGACAAATTCATTTCTATCGGACGCTGTGAGTTTATGGAATGCTTTACCGCAAGGTATTACATCTCTTAAAGACATCAAAGATTTCAAATCTGTCATCAGTCCCAGAGCTAAAGATATTCATTTTGATCCAAACATGAGTTTGTCAAATTCTCCACTGTCTCTCAAGGATAGAATGTGGCGATCTCAGCGCTGCCAAACACAACAGACATGAATCAGAGAGAGCAAATTGTTTGTGTGGCCATTCTCCTGAAGATGCGCGTCATTACTTCTTTGCATGTCCCATATTTGATGTTGTGACAGTAAACGGCTTTTCCTCACAAACAATCCTATACGGAACGTCTTACATGTACCCACAAACTCAATCTTATATCAGTCCATATATTTAAACTGAAACGAGGTGTTTCGTCTGAGCAAATCATATACTACAACCTATAATGTGTGCAACCATCATGATTTTAGTTTTTTGATTACATGTCACACCATCTATTTCATCCGATATCATCTTTTCTTGTCATGATATTGTTCCATGTATCTATGTGTATTAGAGCGGTCTCCATCTAGGTTCTTTTGACCTTGTTGACCAATCTAGTCCACAAAAAATATGTCGTTGCCTTTTTCATGAAATATGTCTAAATCATTGCTATAAATCAACTTGCCAGTCACTAAAGGTTATGTATTCTATATATAAATATTTCGGTAACGGGTCGGCACAAATTGCTTCGAGGTTGATAACGATATCGCACTGAAAATATTTCTAACTTAATTTTTTTGTATTGTAGAGTAGGGAGCAACCTCCAAGGCTATGCCATAACCCATAAATTATGCCAGATGCTGTATAAAAGCAATATTTTCAGTACAACAAAGGGGATGAGAATGTCTAAATTATATGGAACAACTAAGCTATCAGGAAGATGACACATGTGGCAATACCCTTGTGCTATCAGAGAAATGTGACTCATTGATATCTTGTCAGACTCCTGTACAGGACATCCTTCTGCGAGGATACGTAAGTCCCAAAACATTCAAGGTACATGTCAGCCTACCAGATTTCTATCGTAGCTTTTGTGTGCGGCTGACGGAATGTTATAGATCCAGCGAGAAACCATGCATGTAGCAAAGGTACTTCAAATCCCCATGGTCCCTAGCATGGTGATCTACCTTCGGTTTGCTGGCGATGTTAGTCCATTCTATATGTTATAATGTCCAAATCTGAAATCCAGTTTTAGAGATAGATACTACTTTGGTTTTACTGACCTTCGTTGACATGTTTTAGTGATTTTTATCTTGTTCATGCGAACTACACGTAAAGCTCAGACAATGGATGAAAATGAGAGAGTGACCTGACCCACCGACATAAAACGTCAGTGAACAAGAAATAGTGACTAATAGATACCAATTCGATTTTGACTCATAGTGTATAACAGCTTAGAAACTCATGAACATACCACTGAAGACCATAGACGATAAAACAATGATATAGATACAACACACCACAATCAGTGAAGGGTTAGAATGTACATATGATATTTGAAATACCCTTGTCATTACTTACATCTAACGCTCAGTCATCAGCAGATTCCTTTTATGCAGAAGAATGTACATTGAAGTAGACGCATTGCACCCATACTGAATATCTATCTTTCTATCTATCTATCTATCTATCTATCTATCTATCTATCTATCTATCTTGTGTGGAATCGAACTCGGGTCATCGGCGTGACGAGCGAAAGCTTTAACCACTTGCCTACCCCACCGTCCCTTATTGTGAGGAATAAAACATTCTGTTCATAAGTGTCATGTACTAGATATGTTTGTCCGTGTTCGTACCCAAGATGGAAGTAGATCTTCGAAGCTCTTTTGGTACTGAGGTAGTCATATATTAATGTTAATATATGGCACTTTTGAACGCAACTGTTAATCGAGAATCAGTCTATAAGAGAACGGATTGTTTGATCGGCATTCTACAAGTTGGTCACTCAAAAAATGAAACATACAGATTTATGAAAGACAACTTATTTATTGCATAGAGCGACGTTCCGATGTAGATTCTTCCTTCGATATCAAGCTGATGAGATAGATATGTATGTTCACACACACAGAACAACAAATGAGACTGGCGACGGAGCCAATAAACAACGGGGTTAAGTTGTAATAACATCCAAAGCAGAGTTTATAGTTTCATTAATTCTTCACGGGTTGGTGGTGTGTAGTATTCTTGGTCTCTGTCGATCAAAGGTTTGTGGCGGCAGATTTGGATGGCTTCCAAAAGTTTAACTTTGTGAAGTCACGATTCTTGGTTGATAGGATTTCCAATTTGTCAAACCTGATTTAATGAGGAGGGATTTTTTGTTGGTGATCGGACAGAAATAAGTTGCTGTATGCTTTGGACATTGATGTTTTATGTTCTCCTATGCGGGTATCAATGGGACGTCGAGTTACATCATGTATGGGAGTCGTCACATTCATAACTAATCTTGCCGACCTCACATCAAATCATCAGACAACAAGGCGCCAAGCAGACAACGACACCATCTTCAACGGCCCTCCAAAGGACCATCCTCCGAGCCAACAGATTCCATAACCTGAAGAAGGGGCAAGAAGTAGCCCAGAAAAGTAATTTTAGTTGTCATCCATATGCGAGTATTATATATTATAAAGATTATAAAGATTAATTGTGACTGTGGTGGTCCCTATATAAGTGAAACCTCCCGTCATGGGCTGCAGGTTTTGTGTTGTAAGTTTGTTTTCGTGACTGTCTTACTGTCAGTGGCAGCACATCTGACGTTGTCGATAATTGCACAGCGATTCATAATAGTTCACAAACAAGGAATTATCTCCGTAAAGCAGAGTAGCACAACTTTGGGATTTTAGTTTAAAATATCCTACCCAACCACGTGGGCTATCATTCGAGCAAAAGTGTGTATATAACCATTCACAGGCCTTCCAAAGCCAAGCAAATAAACAGAACAATCAATTACTTAACACCGTAAATAGCCTAACCATCAAGTTAGAATGCTACATGAAAAGCAGAAACACTAACTCGTAGTCCCAAAACATTCAATGTATTTTTTACTTAGAATAAGTTTTAAACGTAGTATTTTTGTGGTTTAAAATTATGGCTAGATCTGCAAACAATCGCCAGTGACTGATGGGATGGTGTAAATCCAGTTAGGGTCCATGTAGGTAGACAAGGCACTGTCCTCATGGTCACTAGAATGGTGACCTACCTTCAGTTGTTGGTGATCTATAACCCCTTTTTTACTGTATTGTCCAAAAATTGTTTTCTACTTTTAGAGATATGTGTTACACAGTTTTAAGTCATTTTGTGACAACATAATAATTTAACTGTTCTCCTTTCACAGTTGTTAATATTTTATAAGTCTGCACTGTGAATTTTAGTCACGCTGTGGATGAAATATTGTTCAAGTGACTTTAAATCCTAACTGACTGACTCACTCACTCAATATCCATGTAATTTTACATCGTGAAGACAATTATCCGGTACATTAATGGAGACTACAACAAACAGGGGATCTCACAAGATCACTTAAAACGGAAGTAATAACAATGAAGATTTGAATCCACTGACGTAGGGCTGTTTGTGGGTGATTATAACGTCATTATAATCATTTATACTAAAAGGATCAGGTCTTGGTGATTTCAAAATACCACAAGGGCACAGCATGACATGCAACTGATTTCATCACCCGAATGCACTTATGCCCACTGATAACTATGCTAAAACATACCGTCACGTTGTAAATATTTATTATGTCAACATAGGTGTATGCAGAAGTCATCACCAGTGACGGACTAGAAAGGTGGGTTCAACAGAGTTTAAAGCACAGGCTTCAGACTGCTTGACAAACGCGAGCTACAGCGAGGACAACCGTATTAGCACAATCTGGTGCAATCGAACTGGTCTGACTCTTTTGCGACGACAACGCAGGTGTCCGGTGTGCCTGAAAATAATGTCCACCTGAAGGGCAGAAATAATGTCCACCTGAAGAGACCCACTCGGGCACAATACTTTATACCTGTCCAACATACATGAATTGAGCTGCAGATCTACCATAGCGCACCTGTCCTTCCAGCAATTCTGCAAGAACCTGTTACTGAAAAGTAAAACATCCGTGGTTTGACAACCATCCATACATTTTTGGGTACATGATACAAAGTGAGTGAGCATGATGTCACGCCGCTTTTAGCATTATTCCAGCAATATCACGGCGGGGAATATCAGAAATGGGTTTCACACATTGTATCCATGTATGATACAAACATGCCAGGGTGTGATCGTGCCACGTAGATCACACACGTACTATTTGTGGCTTCGTGTTTTAGGTAACAAGTTTGTATTCGTGACTTATTGTCAGAAATTTTAATCGTAGAGTAAGTGTTATTTCACATTATTGCTAGTTTTGAGTACAATGACTGAAGGAATTATGTAAATCCAGTTTGAGACACGGAGGTAGCAATGGTACTGCACGTCCCCATGACGCTAGTATTGTGACCTACCTTCAGTTGTTGGAGATCTATAGCCTGTTTCTACATTGTGTCGTCCACTATAGTTAAACTGTAAGTTTAGATTTAATTACTAGTTTTATGATATATGTGTGATAATGTAGTTCGTGTACGGTCCTTTGTTGACAGGTGTTTATAATCTACTTTTAATTACTGTAAACCTGTACCTTGTTTTAGTCACGATATGGCAGAAATACAGTCGATATAACGTAAAATCTCAGTCGCTATTGTCAGTGATGGCGCACCTGGCGTTGACGACAGATGCATTAAACGAGTGAGAACAGGACATTAGATGATTTACTGCGTCATGTGTTGACATGTGTGCCATACAGACCCATTCATGAAGGACTGCGGCATAGATGAGTGCCCTAGTACCACAATAGTTTCTCGGCGTTGCCAAAACGCTGTGTGTCGACTTTTACACAGCAACTTGGTGTCGTTATAGCGCTTTCTGTAAAACGTTTCACTTTGAACTTATTTAATTACTCAGTATTAAGCTGCAGATTCAGAAAACACACGACCCAAACAATATGCCGATCGATACAGTATGACGTGTTAGTTGTTTGGTGAGGATTCCAGCTAGAGGTTGGGGAGTTAAAAATGAAACTTACAACTTCTTTTATTGCGTTAAGCGACGTTTCGATGCAGATTCTTACATCGCTATCAAACTAACAGTGGCTACAACCAACAGGCGATGAGCTCATATACGTACTATGCTGTGTCAAACAATGGACTAACATTGACGACAACTTGTAATAGAATAACAAGTGGAACGCGGCCAGTAGGGAACAATTAACAAACAACAAATAGCACTAGTAATTACACGATGCCACTTAGAAAGTGGTCAAATGCAACATATGTTATATTTGGGATTTCACTTTCTTCGTAAAGTACAAGTGCTATTATGTTTTTGGTTCAGTCCCATCCGGGATTCGAACCCGCACTCTCCGAGTCAGGCACCTAATCCCCAGAACACAAAGTCAGCCGCCTAGCCCGCTCAGCCACTGCGACTTCCATAAAAATAAAAGTCGAACAATTGGTAGTCTAGACTATGTACTTTGGGCACCCCTCTGATGAATGTAAATTGACACGGCTCCCACGGGAGAAAGCTGATTACACGATGCCATTTAGAACGTTAAGGCGTGAGCTTATTCCAGTGTTATGGTAGCAGTCTGTAAATAATCAAGTCTGGAGCAGACAATCCAGTGATCATCATGAGTATCGATCTACGGAACAGGGATACGGTGACATGGCGGTGTCAAGAGCCCGAGTCAGCAAGACAAACCACCCGATCTCATTAGTCCCATTCCATACCGATTCTACCCGGGATCTTCGTGTATCTATTTCATTTCTGTTCTGGTAATATTACTTAGCCTGAAATATATACAACAGCTATGAAATCATTGTAATTGATATAATTCTGACGACAAGCATCTGTGGCATAATCATCATGCAGTACAGTACAACAGCGCACGGGCGTGGGTGCGTGACAGTTTTACATTATAACATATCATGTGTGGTCATGTGTAGCATTTCATTTATGTGACTATGCGGATGTTAACTTACTCATTATTTGATATGCTTTGTGAGCACACATGAGATGGCACGCCGTGTGTTGGTTTAAGGATTAACTACCGACATCTGTAGGGCGTTGGGAAATATAAAAGAGACTCTCGAGTTACACACGAACTGCGTACTGTAAACCTGCCACGCGCTTTTGGGGGAACTGGGAACCGCGCGAGGTGAGTACCAAATGTGCGTATTGTGGCAATGTGATTGTGAACTAAGCATTGCATGGAAACTGACAAAGTAGTACAAACACAACAATAGAACGTTCACTACGAGCTTGTTCGCTATCACAGCCTATGCACAAGCAACGCGATTGACTCAGGGGAGGCAAATATAACAATCGGCGTGATCCTGTGTCGGTCGATCAGTCGATCGTCAGTCTGCTTTAAGCGCAGATCAAATAGCGATTGAGACGTTGTAATGCAAGGCTTCCCTAGCGTTGGAACGGTCGGGTGCGTAGTGTCTGTTATATATCATCAATATTTTAAATAAATCCGTTGGTATGAAATTGTCATAGGACAGTCAGTTGAAGGTCACGTGTGTTCCGTGCTGCTTAAATTCAGACTATACCAATCACCATAGGCCCCACCCATTTTGCAAATTCATTATAATTCCCTCGTGTCCTCATTTATGAGTTATTTATGTGCTAACCTCATAATCACAGATCTCACCTCAAAATCACAGATCTCACCTCGATCATAATCACATATCTCACCTGAAAATCACATATCTCAACTGAAAATCACACATGTCAAACAAACCTCTCTTCATACAGGCACATCGTACACACATATAGGTCTCATCTCGTATATACCGTGTGCCTGACGAACATACACCACACAGTTATTCCCTCGTATACATATCGCGTCGCCTAAGTCTGTGCATGACAGATAAATCACGTCGTTTTGTATCCATGCTCTTGTGGATACACACACATACATCGATGACAGATATGAGATCCAGTTTTGCCACATGTAGGTTGAACCCAGGCGGTGCGCAAGACTTCACGCCACTCACCTACCTTTTCTGTTTTGGGGCTCCAGCGAATAATCCATAGAGAACGAAAGGTGTGTTTTCTATTTTGTTTCCCGTGACATTTGGTCACCCTGGCATGAGTGGGACATTTGGTAACCCCTTTACCAGACGTTTTCCCAGAAATTATTGAGGAAATCTTTGTTTCCTAATACTGATAATCAAATTTCAAAATAGATGTTACATTATGAAATAAGTTACTTGGTTTGACATTAGGTTTCAGAAATGAACCTTACTACATCAAGAGTTGTCTCCCCTGGTGGAGTGGACGGCTTCCTATGATGAGAGGGCAGATTTGACAGCTGAAGAGAAATAAAGCTGGTTCTTGATGGTTTTGACAGGGGCGTGGCTAATGCAAACTAGATAACTGGTAAACATGGCGTACCTCTATATGCAGTATACAGAACCTTGAAGAATATTCAGTCAGGAGTTGGGACTGAGCACAAAATAAGGTCAGGGAGGCCAATGAAGTTTAATACGACGGATGCGACTTGGCCAGCTAGTGAGTAGGGGAGCAATAAGAGCGTTCAGAATATCAGAGATGAGATGATTAATGGAGATAGTCCTCAGTTAAGTAATGAAAGCCTTAGACAAGAATTACAAATTAGCTAGGTGAAAAAGTGACAAAACACCCCTCACCATTTATGAAAGATGCAGAAAAAGAAAGACATTTAAACTGGTGTTGGCCCCACGAAAATCAAGACTGGGATAATGTTTTGTTTTCTGATAAAAGATCTGTCTGGCTTTTTCGACATTGTGAAAATGTAGACAAAGGATTCCGTGAAACCTATCTAACAATGCCCAAAACATAGCCCGACATTTCATATGTGGTGTAGAATATCATCCCTGTGGCTCTTTGGCGTATGCCTACTGGGAAGTTAACGAATGGTGTGCACTCAAGTGTAACGAAGCCTTTTCATTTGCCAATGGTTCATTTGCCGATACGCTTACCCGGCTCTTTGTTTATGGCTTACAAGCCCGATAGGTGTTAATTTCAAATTGCATGTGGTCAATGACTGACGTTGTGCATTGCATAATGTCATTAGCAGACAGGCAGGCAGACATATAGGTGTCCATAAACTTGGTAGATATGTGTGGCAGAACCCAAAGTGGTGCCTTTAGCTATTTGCAGGTTTTTGTGGTTTATCATTTTCTGGGTTTCCATGGAAACTATTCGGACTTTGTCTCAAAATGGAGGGACGGGCTTCGTTTCCAGAGCACAACTCGAAAACCATTTCATATCTTTCAACAGATCCTGGCAGCTATATGACACGGATCTTGAAGTGGTGCCTTTTGCTGTTTACAGACATATGGCATTTATATTTTTCATGATTTCCATGGAAACGATTCAAACTTAATCAAGTAACTGTCAGATGATTGGGGCCGGGGGATATGTCATCTTCTGATGACTCTTGTCTTTATTCTTTACTCAGTACAATGTGCTGGTCATCGGCCGTATGTGCAACAACAAGCCCCATGCATTATACAAAGACTTTTGCAAGTACAACAATGCCGTGAAAGCAATACAATCGATGTGGTAGAGAATTTATCCAAGTGCGTCCCTGTATGAAAAAAATATGACATTCCACAATCCTAGATGAGTATGTTTATACTACCAAGTAAATGTACAAACGTCTAAGGCAGACCCCACTGGAAGCACAGCCGTACATCACACAGGAGTATGTGCTAAACCAGCAAGGCTTACATGATGATACAAGCGATCGGTATTGCAAAATAATCATCCATGTGTATCCGAACACGAAAGCTGTTGCATTCTACGTTTAATGATGTCTAGTTTTAGGATAATACATATACATAAGTATTAAGAAGACCTGTGCAAGTACAACAAATACATACAATCAATATTCGTAGAATGTTTATACAGGTGTCCAGGCTGGGAGACCGGCATGGGATATATGCCATTCCATGATCAATGATGCATAATTTTACACTGTGGGGTAGGTACGGGGTAACAGACCATATCAGCTGCTACCTGTGCAGCATGGGTGATATACTAGACTGATACAATATCAATGGTACAGCGATGATATACCATTCCACATTCAATACTGCTTAATTTACAGTCTGGATATAGGAACAATTCAAAGCTAAGTCCTATATGCAGACATAAAGATTATACCTTCGAAGTTCAATGACACCTAATATTACACTAAAGAATGGACATAAAAAAGTTTTAAAAGGGCATATACAAGTTCAGCATGTACACACAGTCGGTTTTACAGGATCATTATTCAGGTGTAATGGGAATGGCTTGAGTGGTAGCAGTTATAACAGACTATATCAAATTTAACCTATTTTACCGAGGCTACCAATACAAGGCATCAAGACCTTGAAAACAGAACGATTCTTAACCGGTAATTCATGGAGTTTAACAAGGTACAGGAATATCGTGGCACAGAAATAATACTTTAACACATCCTATACCCGAGTGCATGAAGATCTGTTAAATGCAGCAGAGAAAATATGGTCAGGCCACTGTCAATGGTATATGGATGGCATTCTGCAAATGCAACAGTGTGGTACATAAGACCAGTACAGATGCGCTGTAAGACAGGAGGCTAATACTAAGTTAATTAATTAACGAAGCCTATATCCCTATCCCTTATAATCTCTATTACTTATTCAATAAAAACGTGTCACTTAAGCCACTCAGTAGTTAAAACATGTTTAATGGTTTTGTCCACAGGTCTTCATTTGGGGGGGGGGGGTGTTTGTCCACAGGGGGGTTGGTCATACAATCTATGCTACATAGTATTTATTCTATACGAGAACTTTTTACGAAGGTTGGAGGCATGGAAATATAGCAGGCCAAGTTTCCAATAACCGATTCGTGTTGGGACGACATGAGTATGTTAAACTTTGCCATAGCTGGAAATTGAGAGTATTTAAGACGTATGCTTGTTTGGTGGAGAATGTCATAAGTTACACAAGTCAGCATTGCTGTAAAAACAGTTCTTTTTGACACAGTAAGTGCTCATGTTATTATTGGTTTTTAAAGGAAATTGATTTCATTGTTGAATTTTGAGTGATATGTTCTGTAGATATATGTATTTCAATGATTGCTAGTTTAGATTTGTAACTAGAATTGTTCGGGGCTGTACCCTCAGAGGGGGTTGAAGTATTGTAACAGTATTTTCTTCCTGACAGGGTACGTAATTCCCAAATAATTCGATGTAAATTTAGGTCTACAGGGGTTTTTTTACTCGTAGTATTCATGTCATTTTAATTTTGGCTAGCATTTCGTACACTCTCCAGCGGTTGAAGGATAGTGTAAACCCAACTAGGGTCCATACAGGAAGCAAAGGTACTGTAAGTCCCCGTGGTTCCTATTATGGTTATCTACCTTCAGTCGTTGGCGATCTATAGCCTGTGTTTTATATTGTATTGTCTGCCTTAATTACTAGAATGTTTAACTGTTCCATGCTAGTTTCATACCCTGTATCTGTGATACCGTAGTATTCTTCAAAATGTTTTCATTTTTCTGATATATATTGTTTTCGTCACGAAATGACTGGGATATTGCCGATGTGACGTTAAATTACAACTCACTCACTCACTTACACAAGTCAGCAGTAAGCGATGTTCAGTCTCAACGTATCCATTGTTGCAGACTTTACAAAGTCTTTCATGCCTTAGGATATCTGAATATCTTCCAGTTTCAATGGCTAGTTTATGTGAGCTGCATCGGAACTGTGCAAAAGAAATTCTGAATTTAATTATGGTTATAACAGAGAGGTAAAACAGAGAAAGTAAGACTAACATTGTAACAATTACATTCAACAGAATCAGACCCCTTGATGATAAATAATGAAAGATTCAATTTCAATTTAGTATCACCTTTATTTGCATTACATTTATTCGCCTTATCTTTAATAATCAACAGCACAAGATAATAGTGACTAATTAATCAATGTATTATCGGCTAATGTTTGATCGATGATCGATGTTTTTTTTCAACTCAGCTGATAATTCCCCTGATGTTACTGTTGTAAAGTGTATAGTGCATCGCGTGTAATGCATTAGCTACATCTGATCTGTGTTAATTGTTAATTGTTGCGTAACGCACGCGGGAAATGTCAAATGGGAACATTAGTCAGCTAATCGGTCTGTTGCTTGCCACGAATGATGCGTGTTATAAATTCGTTAACAGAGCGTTAAGAGGCCGGTGACAAATTGCCAAGCGTAGGTTTATACCACCAAATACGGATGCCAAGAAGGGAGTAAGGCCTTGTATTGTTATGCTAATTAGTTGCCTAAGGATCAAGGACTGCTGCTTCTTTGGTAGATGTATGTGCTTACATGTGCTTTGTATTAAAGTCTATAATTGTATCTGAATGTTTACCTTAAGACATACTTAAAGTATACCAATGGTAAAATGGGGTTTCACATGTGAACATGTGCGCTCACTAAAATTAAATTAATATCAAGAAACAGTCTCCCACGCCACAGAAGTCTGTTCGCCGTCGTTTCATTTTTTAACACACGCTCTTTGGGACGCGAATATATGTGTGTAAACATTGTCTAAAAGTATACATTCACTGCCCTTGCAGGTGAATTTGGAACCATCTACACGCTTGCAGGTAAATTTGGAACCATCTACACGAGGCCAATGTAATGTACATACATGTCGCTTCCCAGAAAAAATGAAAATTTAAATTTCTACACGTTTTTCTAGGCTAAGATATCTGTTGGATGTTTGCGTCAAAAGGAGTTAAATGATGGTCTAATGGTCATACATTTACGATTACAGTTACAGTGTATTCTTGTACATATCCAGTATATTCACACTCAGAAAGGGAAGGGAACTATGTGTTAATTCGACGAATGCCCACGGCTATTTAGAAAAACATTTAAGGATAAAAATGAACAAATCCCAAACCAGTAACAATGCATATTTCACGTAATTCATTAATGGTAGGTTGTTTGCCTTCCCTAAATGACGTCATCACTTGACAGACAAGTAGATCTACTACACTCGTGGAACGTGGTTTTGACACTCATGATATGATGTTATTGACATTGCCTTGTATTGTTTGTACAGTTAAACACTCAGGTGACTGTCATTATTTGGCACATCATTCAAAAGGAGGTTGACACACATATTCGTGCTTTCATTTACCCCCAAATGTGATAGTATGAGCACCTTTGACATTAACAGGGTCATGTGGAAAATAAATTTTAGCGTTCTCCGTATACCGACATAACTACCCAGGATGAATCGGATACTTTGCTCGAAGCTGGACAAAGGGCGTGGTTAGAAACTGGTCAGGGTCAGGGTCACATTCTGACCTATGAAGGGTTGGATAATGAATTTTATCAGAATGAGTGAAGAAAAGGGTTGGATAATGGCCGGAAGTCTGAAACACTGACCAGTGAACCCTACTGTCTGTTGATCTCAGGGAAGGGAAATTAACTCTTAAAGGGGCACTGATGCTCAGCAATTTCCGTGGACTGGTGGAAACTTTTGTTATTGTTTTTCTCCCATTAGTACCCACATGATATGCCAGAATTCGTGTCTAGTTCGTGACCTCTGTTGCGCAGTCTATATGCGCAATTGAGAGGTAATTATAGACAGATCAACTAAAGTGAAGTTATTTTAACATCATTACAAATGTATTATGAAAACAAATGAAACACTTTGAAGGTTAATAATCTGCCAGTGGTAGAAATGGTCAAAAACTATTAGGACGGACAAATAACGAAGCCAATGTACGTCACTATATATATTTTGTCTCACGACCTCAAATAGTTTATTGTCATACTTGTATGATTTTTGAAAATTAATAAAAGAACACACGGTCTGCTTATACTGATAGTAAATTTCTAACATGACTGTAACATTTAAGCATTGTATAGACTGCCAATGTGGATCCTATTTCACACACATACGCGATCTAGTGTGTTTTCTGTCATATAGATTCTACTGAATGCTACAACAAATAAATGAAAACAAAATGCAAATAATGAATTTAAAACAGACCACTACCTTGTTCAGGAATGTAAAAGAACGATATTCCATTCATCTGCAGCTGCTAACTAATCTTACTCTATGTCGTGTGTCTTTCAACAGTCTAATATGCGAAAAAGTGACACATCGTTTGGAAACTTTTCACACTGGTGTATACATAATCTCACTGGTCACCCAGGACAGCACACCTGGCAACTAACTGTATGATGTCCGCCATTAGCCAATAATGAGCAAGAATCAGTCAATCAAGGCAGTAGCGGGTAATCCCTTGTAAGAAAGTTGTTTTCTTAACACTCGTACTTTACGACAGAGTGTATTCTATCGGTTAATCCTTTGATCGATGTTTGTTTTTTGTAACTCAGCTGATAAACCCTCTTGCATCACTTACATGCACATATTACATAACATGCAATACATTTACCACTGCAGACCTTAATTTATATTGTTGAGTATTTACTCCAGACATTCGAAATGCCAAATGGGAACCTGTGTCGAGTAATTTTAGTGGTGTTACCACTAATTATACCCGTTATAAATTCATTAACTGACCACCAAGTGAATGATGACACGTGCAGGTTTATACCATCAAACGCGAGTTACAGCAACGAATATGTAATCTCTGTGTCGCATGCAGCCTGCAAACACTTATGGGCCGAAACTGTTTTGTTTCATAAATAGCATTTTGCGGATACCAACGGAACTTCGTTGTTACATTAGAAATACACATAGGCATTTGCTCTGTACTTGGGTAAAGGGGTATAATCAGTTTTTAACGTAAGAAAAAATTCAGATTTCTCTACCAATGGCAAAGTCGTTGTTATTAGTTTGCGAATACAGATAAATCTACTGTGTGTTTTATTATAATAGATAATAAACCAGGGTCGTAGCTACCAAAATGTTCGCATGATGTTTGCTATGACAGCTGGGCCAACACTCAAAACTATCTAAATATAAAGCTTTGCAATCTTTCGGACTTATATGGAACAAATGACTTGCTACGTGTATGTAGACATCACATTTTCACATGACATGATTAAATATCGAGGTAAAAAACACAGTAACCTGAGTGGTGTTACCACTAATTATACCTGTTATAAATTCATTAACTGGCCATCAAGAGAATGATGGCAAATAACACGTGTAGGTTTTGACCATCAAACAGTAAGGAAGATGTATTCCCTGTGTCGCATGCAGCCTGCAAATACTAATGGGTCGAAACTGTTTTGAGGATACCAACTGAACTTTGTTGGGTAAATAGGTGTGATAAGTTTTTTTAGGTTAGAAAATTTTCAGATTTCTCTACCAATACCAAAGTCATTGTTTTTAGTTTACAAATTGAAATAAATCAACTGTGTGTTTTTGTTATCCTAGATAAAATATACCAGGGTAGCTACCATAGTTACCAAAATTTACGTATGATATTTGCTATGACAGCTGGGCCAACACTCAAAACTAACGAAATATAAAGCTTTGCAATCTTTCGGACAGAAACAAGTGGCTTGTTACGTGTCTGTAAACATCATATTTTCACATAACATGATTAAATATCGAGGTAAAAAAAAAACAGAAATAGGACAAAATTGGACCATTCACTATACCATCCAACCATCCGAAGAAATCTGCACTGCTGGGATATTTTGTTACTTTGTTATTTTGTTAATTTCAAATAATGACATATAATGGGCATCCGGCTTCTGACTGTTTAGGTGATGAAATTCTGCTAATGTGGACCGGAGCCCAGTCCCTTTGTCCGTCACGGTCAAGGGAGCGGACGCTGACCAATTTGCAGTTTGGTTTCGTAATTAGACCGTTGGTGAGAAACATTATTCGCTCCGCATCAGTGCCCCTTTAAGTAGATGAAAGTCACGTCATGGAAGCAAATAACAGGTAAGTCTATGCATTCATCCTACCTAAAAAGTGGTTATTTTAAATCACAAACCTTAACAGTGTTTTGTAATTATAGCTGAAAACATTGCGCCCCTCTGTAATAATGTTAAATTTATTGGACTGCATTGTACTTTCTAAACTGGAACGATTAAATTAGAGATGTTGAACAGTATCATATTACTTATATATGAACTCCGATTCATCGTATTACCAGGGTCAGTGGGTATGATTTCTAGGAGCAGGTTTTTGCAATATTCCAGCAATATCAAGGCCAGGGACACCAGTGTATCCATGTGGAAACTCGAACTCGGGTCTTCCGTGTGACGTGCCGGAGCGTTGAGCATTAGGCTACCCATCTCCCTTAATGGGTAATAGAGACCGAGCGATGGAACTTGATAGTAAGACACAGAAGTACCGTAAGCTTACTGCTTGGACTTATTAAAGGGGCACTGATGCGGATCGAATAATGTTTCTCACCAACGGTCTAATTACGAAACCAAGCTGCACATTGGTCAGCACCCGCTCCCTCGACTGTGACGGACAAAGGGACTGGGTTCCTGTCCGCATTAGCAGAAATTCTTCACCCTAAAAAGTGAGACCGGATGCCCATCACATGACGTCATTTAAAAATATCCATGGTATTCCTTGTCTGATTGCAACAAAATATCCCAGCAGTGTAGTTTTTGTGTTTCTTTTTCTGATGCCTGGATGGTATAGTGACCAATTTGATCCTATTTCTGTGTTTTTTACCTCGATATTTAATCATGTCATGTGAAAATGTGATGTCTACATACACGTAGCAAGTCATTTGTTCCATATAAGTCCGAAAGATTGCAAAGCTTTATATTTAGATAGTTTTGAGTGTTGGTCCAGCTGTCATAGCAAACATCACACGTACATTTTGGTAGCTACGACCCTGGTTTATTATCTATTGTAATAAAAACACACAGTTGATTTATCTGTATTCGCAAACTAATAACAACGACTTTGCCATTGGTAGAGAAATCTGAATTTTTTCTTACGTTAAAAACTGATTATACCCCTTTACCCAAGTACAGAGCAAATGCCTATGTGTATTTCTAATGTAACAACGAAGTTCCGTTGGTATCCGCAAAATGCTATTTATGAAACAAAACAGTTTCGGCCCATAAGTGTTTGCAGGCTGCATGCGACACAGAGATTACATATTCGTTGCTGTAACTCGCGTTTGATGGTATAAACCTGCACGTGTCATCATTCACTTGGTGGTCAGTTAATGAATTTATAACGGGTATAATTAGTGGTAACACCACTAAAATTACTCGACACAGGTTCCCATTTGGCATTTCGAATGTCTGGAGTAAATACTCAACAATATAAATTAAGGTCTGCAGTGGTAAATGTATTGCATGTTATGTAATATGTGCATGTAAGTGATGCAAGAGGGCTTATCAGCTGAGTTACAAAAACAAACATCGATCAAAGGATTAACCGATAGAATACACTCTGTCGTAAAGTACGAGTGTTAAGAAAACAACTTTCTTACAAGGGATTACCCGCTACTGCCTTGATTGACTGATTCTTGCTCATTATTGGCTAATGGCGGACATCATACAGTTAGTTGCCAGGTGTGCTGTCCTGGGTGACCAGTGAGATTATGTATACACCAGTGTGAAAAGTTTCCAAACGATGTGTCACTTTTTCGCATATTAGACTGTTGAAAGACACAAGACATAGAGCAGGATTATTTAGCAGCTGCAAATGAATGGAATATCGTACTTTTATGTGGATATTGATGGATACATTCCTAAACAAGGTAATAGCCTGACCTTGTTGCTCGAACTTTCGTCTGTCTTAAATTTAATATTTGCATTTCATTTTAACTTATTTCTTGTGGCATTCAGCAGAATCTTTATTACAGAAAACATGCTTTAGGTCGCGAATAGGGTGTGTGTGAAATATGATTCACGTTGGCAATCTATACAATGTTTAGATATTAAAATCATGTTAGGAATTCACTGTAAATATAAGCATATCGTGTGGGTTTTCTTATTAACTTTGTTAACTTTCAAAATGCATACAAATGTGACAAGGAACTAATTAGGTGTATAAGACAAAATATAAAGACGTAAAATGACTTCGTTATTTTTCAGTCCTAACGGGATTTTTCATACCACTGGCAGATGAGTAAACTTCACGGTGCTTGATTTGTTTTCATAATAACAAAGTAAAATGACTTCATCTTTGTTGATCAGTCTAAACATAAACTATCAGTTGCTCATATGGGTGGCACAACAGAGAACACGTACCAGTCACGAATATTGGGATATCATCCGGGTACTCACGGGAGAAGCATCAGTGCCCCTTTAAGTGAACTATATGTATCAACATGCCCACGCATCACAGCGTCTACAAGGCGCTAGAAGATAGCGTGGCAAATCAAGGGTACTCGATTACACAGTACCAACATCAGGTACAATATTTGAAGCCCATTTCTGGTGTCCCCCGCCGTGACTTTGCTGGAATATTGCTATAAGCGGCGTAAAATTAAATTCATTCACCCACTCTCCTCAGTATTTGTAAAGATATCACCACAAAGCCAGCTTAAGCTGAACTCAATGTTGAGACTCCACGAGGGCCATAAAAGTCTGGAGAGTTTGGGTGCAAACAAATACGTTTTTGGCATACAATTAAAAGAAAACTTACTTCATTTGCGTACAAAAAGTCTCCTAAAGACGATTGATGTTATGAAATATTAATGATATGAAAAAGGAGGAGTTGGTTAGATTAATTAGGGCACACACATTGTTGTGACAATGGTGAGTTTATCCACATTTATAGTCAGATTCAGAAGTCAGGTTACCGTGACCAGGGATAATCTATATATAGTCTTCCCTGCCATGACAGCTGTCGCAGAGTAAACCATATCAAGATATTTCTTTCAAGCTTCATATATTCATATGAAATAGAAGCAAAAACCTGTCTCATTTGTCTGTTTAATTAAATTCAACACACATTCGGTGTATCCCCTCTTATCATAAACCCCACCCGGGCAGTATCTTTGATTCTCAATGCTATCTGTAAATGTCAATTAACACCTCCCTACGTTGGCAGATCTTACGTATGTGTCTACATAGGTCAGCGACCTTGCACCACACGACGCAGTATATACTCTTTTGACGAGAATGCTTTCGAGCGTGTATATGTGCGGATTATAAATATGCACTATCTTTAGTGTCTATATAACCTGACTGACATGATCAGTCGGAGAGAGGTAACAGTGCAGGAGACGGACCCCGATCATCGATTGAGGCGGACGGTGTGCTAGTCGTGTAGTCGACAAAGGCCGTCGCTTCACCAACATCTACGTCGACCGTGAAGAATCGCCGTCCGACATTTTCATGTGTTTAGGCGACAGTCTTTGCTCCAGCAACACTGGCCAATCGGTAGAGGTGTGGGTTCTGTCACATAATTATCATCAGCTTGTACCATTTCGACCATTATTCAATACATTGTATCGTTCACTGATTTGATAATGCTCACAATGAAACATGTTTCACGCAGTGATCACGCAAGCTGCACGAAAGGCAAGACGCCAGCACCAGAGGCGACTGTCTCTTGTTCAGTGCTGTATCTACACCTCTTCTTCTCTTGCCTCACATGGATTATTTGTTCCTTTACACAAGACCGGCGATATTATGAGCGATACTATAATTTTATTTGAATTTTGTATACAGTATTTTATGTATGTGGACAAAGGGATACTACAGAAGTACTTATTGTGTCGTGGTGTCTGCATGAGTAGAAAAGTAAAGTATCATGCAGGAATTCCGTCTCCTTAGCCCTGTTTATGTTGTTATGTGCAAATGATATTAAACCCGTGTCTTTCTTACTGCTAGGTCGAATCAGGTATCTGCTAGGTATCAAGATGGTGAAAACACAGTGCTGGAAGATACTTCAGACAGGGTGGATATTCTGGTCTTTGGTCATGGTGGTAAGTAGTCGTATTCGCAAGAGCTCTCTTTACATAGGACCGTTCAGCGTAGGTCTTCTAGTAAATGAGTACCAGTAAATGGCTCTACCCACGAAACGTTGTTCCTAGTAATCGTTGATCATGTGTTGTCAATGGTATAAAGCATTCACAAAAATAGCTGTGGTAATAATCATGATGATGTTTCATGTAAACCTCAACTACGAAATACGACAATGTCATACTTTGGCAAAAGCGGACACACACACCCACCCCACCCCCCAACACACACCCCTCTCTCGTCGCGGAAACATGTTAGCTTAAACGAGCTAAAGCATCCATGTAACATCTTTTTAACATAATCCCTTCATTACGGAGGAACATGTACGCAGCAATTATCAGGTATTCTACATCTTAAGCTGGTACTGGATGTGAGAAACATAATGTCGAACTCCTCTTTGCAGGGTGTGAGCGACTCTCTCCTTGGTCCAAGTCTTCTGGAACTCCAGTCTCTGCTACAGGTGGACCTGCAGCAACTTAACTTTGTCGTGTTGTCCACCGGACTCGGTGACTTCGTCGGCGCTATTCTAGCAGGCTTCCTCAGCAAAACGTGTACCTGTGACTTGAGACTGTCGGTCTTTGTGCTGCTAGGAAGTCTCAGCGTTGCTCTGTCTGCCGTGATACCCAATTACTACTACGTGTTGACCTTGTTCACATTACAAGGCTTTCTCAGGGGATTTGTGTACTGTTGTAAGTATGTTCTAATGTCGCCTGATATTTGTTTCTGATATAGCTTCTTTAATTTTAACGGATGAATTGCTTGTTCTTGACTGAGCGTCATGATTGCACAGGTGCCCCAGTGCTCGAAGGCATCGCTTCGTTTTTTCGAATCTCGATTCGCCTCTATCACGTTTTTTTTTGTTCGTCAGCACAATGACTCTAATCGTCACGGAACTAAAATCAGTTTCACTACGGGCTGTCCTCACAATCCAAACTTACACATCAATGAATGTTTAAATTATGTTTTTGTTAATTATGGGCTTCCACGCGTTTTTTTTTTGTCTCTTTCTATTCAAAAGCACAATCGTGTTTGGATCTTATATTAACTTCAGCGCTTTTTGTTCAAACTGAATCTGACAAAATGAATGAATCTTGGAAGTGTAAACATTATACACATCCTGGCATCAGGATCAAACTACATTAAAGCTAACAGTAAGATATGCCGTTACCGTTTCCTTGCATTTTATTCTATTTCAGATGCAATCGAAAAATGCAACATCCTGTGGAGACAGAATAAAGGTGTTCCATTTCAGTGTATATTACTCGGAACAACCACTGGAGGAATTATCTCGCCTTTGTTCATCAAACTATTTCTGTGTATACCATATGATCCCGAGACGTCGTACGTCACCTCCACCAACGTCAGTTACATCAACGTGAACATCAGTGATCTGAAGCACACAGTTCCCTACAAGCCAAACACACACAGCTCCGAGTTGTCAACGTCTGCAAATGCGTCACACAACGCAACTTTATCAACGTCTTTCAGATGTTTACCCCAAGACGTTTATATCACATATGCTTACTATGTATTGGCGATTCTTGTTCTCCCACCTGCAATAGCATTCTTTGTCTATTGGAGACAAAACATGGGGAAATCATCCGACGATGCTGTTGATGTGATACGGGAAGATGTTACCAATCACGAACCCAGACAAACCCTTGTTAAACTGTTTTCCGTATTATTTGTCATATTGTATTTTCCCCTTCTTGGCAGCAGTGTGATGTATTCCACATATCTAACCGAGTTTGGTGTGAAAGGACCACTTCACTTAGAGAAACCCAAAATGGTTATGATGACGTCTTTGTATTGGGGTTCGTCGCTTCTCGGAAGAATCATCGCTGTATTTCTCACCCCGTTTATTGGTGTAGAGAAACTCATATATTGTTCTATGGTCCCATTACTTATTGGTGAAACAGTTTTGGTTTTCACAGTACAGTATTCTGAAGTTATTCTGTGGGTTTGTACATGCACAATCGGACTCTTCATATCGCCATATGTTGGAGCCGGATATGCATGGTGTGCGAAATATGTGAAATTTGGTCCTCGTATAATTTCCGCTTCCGGTGCCTCCCTGGGTCTGGGGGCGATGGCTCTGCCATTTATTGGTGGAGTTATGTTTGATGTTTTTGGACCTATGTCCTATCTATACTTATGTTACTCATTGTACATTTTTGTAGTTCTTGTGTTCTTTACAATGGTTATACTAACCAGGAAAATGAAAGCTCCCTCATTAAAATTAGACGTGGATGTGGATACGTGCCAAGAACGCCTTAGTCCCGAAAAATAACGTTTCTCTTGTGATAGTTTTAAACTAGTTCTTCAAGGTCTGTCAACCGTAGTAAATAGTTTCTATTATTCTATAGTATCCCTCCATCAACGGGGACACACATGTGTGTTGATGAAAACACACGCTCATTCTACGCCCATGCTTTCGTATCAAAAGGGATGGCATGTGGCAAATGAATGTACAATTTGTAGTAAGCTCAAAATATTGATTTCATTTTTAGCGTTTAGCAGTGTTTTTACGATCATCTGATTCGAAAACTGAAGGACTGTGCGAGCTGAACAATGAAACGTGCTTGTGAAGTATGCCTTGCAATATAATCCTACGTTTCTCCTATTATCATAGTTCACTTTACAGATATCTGTTGAATAATACTAAACAAACATTAAACAATAAACAATTAATCACAATGCAGACGATTTTACGCTAAAAATATTTCTTTTTCTTCTCAAAATATGTTGACCCAAATTTACTGAAACGTATCAATGTTTTGTCTGCATTATATGTTCAAAGTGATCAAATTAAGAAGAAAATAATATATATTTTTATACATATATATCTTTTTATGTCTTTTTAAAAACCGGTTTGTGATTACGATGGTTTGTAATTGTTTGCCTCATCTTTGTCTGTCTGTTGAAAAACGTTTGACTACACATTCAAGTGAGCTACAATGTCGTGTCACTTTATTTTTACTGTTTTCTTTATTATATCTCGAGCATGTAAGCTGCATGTAAATGTGTCAGGCAGCAACAAGGCTTATCACAAATGATTGTTAGAACGTATCGTGGGTTCGATCCCACTATATGAAAATGCAAATCATGATATCAAAAACACCCCCTTTCGTTAACTTACATCTGAATTTGGTAATTAGTAAGGGATCAGACTCGTTAATTTGACATTTTAAAGTAAACAACGTCAGAAAGTGTGTTAACAACAGGTGCAACCGGATACAATATTTCACTGAGGAGATTTCTTGATTGATTTTCACATTTCCAAATCGTAGAGATCTGTTCTAGCGTGAGGAACCTTTCATATTTTGTTTCTCACAGTTGGCACAATATTTATTAAGACAAAAGCCATTTTCACCTTTTTACTTGTTTAAGAAACAAATGACAGCGGAGCATCACTAACTTTCCTACGTACATGACAAACATTGCACAGCCGTTGACTATTGAAATATTTTATTGTCTTTCAACTGTTTTGATATTATGTGGTGATGTTACGTAGTTTATTACGACTAATGTGTGTATCCCTGTGCACAAATATACGACTGTCTGGTGCAAACTGTATAATAGCATTATGTTATGAATAATATTCTGTGATAGATGGTAATTGTTAGAACATGGTTACCATGACTATGATCATATGATTGTCTCCCCTTGACTACACAGGGCTGAGGAGGACAGCATAGTTTTCCAGTCACACATTGTGACACATAACCGCAAGAATTTTCTACATCTCATTATGCACTGTATTTCTTCTTTCAGCTTATATGGGACAAGATATTGTGACAGTGCACAATTTATCATTTTATTTTTCATAATTGTATATTTTTCTCTGTGTGTGTAGTTTGTATATATTTGCCACAAAATTGACATTCATTTTGAAGAGTTACTAAGAGTGAAATGTCACTTCTAATAGCCTTTATGTCATAGCACTTCGCAAGGATAATTAACACAAGGCATGCATATACCATTGAACGTGTCACCATAAAACTCAGTCTATTGTTTATTGTACCGGTAAATTTCTAAATGAATAGTTAAAGTATTGTAAGGTTATTTTTTTCTTATTTCTAAGAGAGTGCGTACCTCCACAAACAAAGTATATTAATACTGTCCACCTTTGTAATCGTAGAATACGTGTCTCTTTAATATTTGTGTGATTTCCAATTTGCTAACAACTGAAGGAATGATGCAAGTCGAGTTAGGGCCCATGCAGGAAGGAAATGTACGGTACGTCCCCACGGTCCCTATTATGGTGATCTATCTTCAGTTGCTGGCAATATATAGCCTGTTTTTATCTTGTATTGTCATCTATTGATCTGTTTTAGATCTAATTACTAGTTTTAAATTCGTGTCTTTGATAATCTAGTTATTTCCCTGCCCTTTATCATTATCATTATCATTATCGTATCATTATTCATTATGCATAAAATTGATTGCTCCCGTCACGATATGGCTGAAATATTGCCGATGCGACGTTAAATATTAATTCACTCACTCATTCTCTCTTAATGACGACTGTATAGACCACAACTGTAATAGATCCAGTCTAATTAGCCCCAATTACTAATGTGTAACGGTCATGTGACATAATCAGCGGTGGGAACTAGTTTGACACCCAGACCGACGTTATAAAACAAACCGTAATGAAGCTGATGTAATAATCCTGTCGCGGTCACGTGACTACCCTCCCTAAAACACGTTTCGGCCTGTCCAGTCAATAAGTCAGACTGATCGCTGACTTAAGGAATTCTACATTCAACGTAGGTCCTTTTGTACAATTCTACATGTTATTTTAACTTTTGTACAATTCTGCATTCTATTTTAAGGTGAGCCCTTTTAACAAGTATCTTGTTATTAGGTTATTTAAGGTCATGACTGAAATGTATTACTTGTGAATAGAAAGTGGCAATATTATGAGTTTAGTGTATTCGCATGAACGTTGTCATCCATAATATCTCAGTCGTTATTTCAATATGTGAATGAACTAGATGTGCTGTCATGGATTAGTTCTGTCCTCACTGCACTCATGTATGGACACGCTACATATACTTTACATTACTGACAGTGAACTAATGTGGATATTTGATTGAGTGGCAAATATCATTCATATATGTGTCATTTAATGGCAGCAGAGCCATAATTGAGATGCCCTGTGTGTGAAAATGATTTGTATGGATGATTCCCGATTATGATAATTATTTGATGTTAGGTTGAAAGAAGAAATATAATAACAGTTAAATATACAAGCTCTACCGCTTGAAATGCCAATTCTCCATCAAAATTGTGTAGATCAGATTACTGTTTTATCATCTTTTATGTATAAGTGTTTATGTACAGCGCACGTATCCGCGCAGTATATGTTGAACCGTCTCCTTGATTGATCACTAACTTAAAGAATAATACATTATATTTTTAAGGACTTAAAGTAATCATCACATGGCGACACCGGTAACAATATTCCGAATGTTACATATCGCCAACTTCATAATATCGAACTGTTTTTGTGTACATCCAACAGTTCACAGAAAACATGACATTTTTTACAGAGCAGTTGTTTGACGTATATTGATTTTTGTGATTATCACATCTTGGCAATAAACACTAAAATATTCTCTTGCTCCATTGTGTGCTGAGGCGTGGTTCGAGTCGCGCAACCCTTCTGAGATCATCCATAGACCTATCCCTTTATTGGGTCATAACCCAATGATGAGTACAACCGTTTGCCAATGCTGAATGGTAACAGAGCTTCATGGATACAACACGTGACAACATGTCAGTGCTAATGTATTCCAACAATATCCAAGTAAGGGTGAAACACCTAACATGTCGTCAGATTGTTCGGGTGGACAACAGCGTTACAGTATTGTTCATAACATATATCACGTTCAGGTTCGATTATTTCCAGGAAACTGTAACGCGTACATATCACTCATGCTTCAATGCTGCAATAAACAGGTACCCCAGTTGCAAGCGAATAGTGTGCTTACTAAATATTTGAATATTATGCTGATTCTACCTTCGTCGCGAGCAGCTGTGAGGGTGAGTTCTGCTTTGATGTCTTGCCGCATGTAGTACAAGTTATGCATCTTCAAACCACACGTCAATATGGGCGACAACGGTTTCCTTACGTTTTATTCTATTTCAGATGCAATAGAAAGGTGCAACATCCTTTGGAGACAGAATACAGGTGTTCCATTTCAGTGTACATTACTCGGAACAACCACGGGGGGAATTATCTCGCCCTTGTTCATTAAACTCTTTCTGTGTGTACCATACGACCCCGACCCCGAGACGACATACGTCACCGACAACGCCAGTTACATCAACGTGAACATCAGTGATCTGAAGCACCCGGTTCCCTACAAGCCAAACACACACAACTCCGTAAATGCGTCAAACAACGCATCTTTATCAACGTCTTTTTGGTGTTTACCCCAAGACATTTATTTATATCACATATGCTTACTATGTATTGGCGATTCTTGTTCTCCCACCTGCAATAGCATTCATATCATCTATTGGAGACGAAACGTGGGGAAATCATCCGACGATGTTGACGATGTGATACGAGAAGTTGTTTCCAATCACGAACCCAAACAAACCCTTGTTAAATTGTTTTCCTTATTATTTATCATATTGTATTTTTCCCTTCTTGGCAGCAGCGTGATGTACCCTACATTCATAACGTTATACACTCAACGTTAAAAATGTCCCGCAGTAAATGTCAAAACTGGATTTTCCTCTACTGTTTGACAAATATTAGATTAGCTACGCCCTGACAAATGACCTAAAAATTGCAAATATGGGAACGCCCTCAAGAACATTCAATTTGAAACAAGAGGGAAAGAGGTTGTCGTCTAAATATTGAAAGTTCCAGTGTCTTCGTATGAATCTTGTCGTGATGGTGTTTTGCTGAACTAAGACACGTATCAAACAGTGTTGGTACTGATTTCACGCCACGGTCAGCATGTATTGCACGTGCTTAATCGGCAACCCACTTGTAGCAACCAAGTGTATTCGTCCAGATTACTTGCCCAGCCTGCTCGTCACAAACGCGTTCACTGCGCTGGCTTATCTAATACTTGTCAAGTAGTATGACGTCAAATGTCGATAGAGATAGATAATTTAAGCTTTAATAGGTGTTCGGGCAACTAGGCCCATTTACACCTTATCTATCACAAAGGTTTGCTAATTTCCTAAACGTTTATCAAGTATTGAAACTGCCACAAGCTTTAATATAAGCTAGAAGGACATTCTGAACATCAGTGAGAGCGATATTCTATGAACAAAACAGTCCAGTCAAGGAGATATCTATATTGACTGATGTAAGTGATTCCATCATCGCATTATGTTGAGGGACATACTTTTGGCACTGCTGAAAATAATGTGCAATGTGGAGAAATATCTTTGTTAATAACATTTAGATAGGCACCAAGACCGCAATGCCCAAGACGAACTTACTGATGGTACATAATTCTGCAGTAGAGGGCAAATTGGACTCATCCTGTTCCAATCCACCAAAGTCTAATGCAGCTTTTTGCCAGTCTGTCAGCTTGTTCATTTCCAAATATCCCAACATGAACAGGTATCCAAAATTCAAAGTCTAACAGATCTTTACTTATGTCATTAAACAGATCGAGTTTAATATTGATCAAATATTGCCTTGCTGAGGAGGAGCCAGTCAGACAGAATCACTAAATATGAATCTGACGCAAAGCTTCAATGATGTACAAGGTCTCGGCTTCTATGTCAGAATTTAACAAAACATGAATGGTTTTACCATTGAAATACTGTCTTGAATATATCAGCAATTAGACAGTTTGACTACATGTATTGTGAGCAACAGGCGCAACTGTCTGCCATCAGTTTAGCGTAAAAATAATATTTCAAAACACCTGAATATTCATTGAATATAGTCATTCATTTAGGATATAAACTTCTAATTATGTAATTATTTTTCAAAAGCGAATTCGAATTGATTGTATTATTGAAAACAATGATAATGAATCACAAAACGTTTTGGCATACTCGCACCTGGTCAATCAATTTTCTGTTTTGTCTCTAAAAAACGACAGAAACAAATTCAATGAACAAGACAGTTTCTGTAAATATGTGTGCCTGTACATTTCATGAAATGTATAAATCATTTTCATTATTGTTATCAGTTTTACTTATAAGGTTGAATTAAATCGCTGTTTACTAACCTGTTCATATGAAACTGCAATATTAGTCCCGACGTATTGAATATTATATATCACAGGAACTAAAGCACATGTCGCAGTAATGGCTACGTGTGATTTTCTAACACTTGTGTATCTAGAGGTTTTCATTTAATGAGTCAATTTCCCATGTACATATTATACAAACACTCAAAAGCTTTCAAAGAATAAAAACGCATACCCTATATCCATACAAGATACAATGTTGATCAAGGATATTTGTAGATACTGAAATTAGTTTAAAGAACAATACGCAAAATATACATCATAGTACTGAAGATGCAATCGGAATGGTAGGGCCATTGTGTTTACTCTTGTTCAACCGATCCTCACCCCAAAGACATTGTCTAATATGTGCAACAATGTTGACGTGTGACATCACTTCTCTGACATTGGTATACAGGGTTTGGCGAGAACTCCTCCCTTGATTCCGGGATCGTTTGTAAATAAATATGAGATGTAAGTAATCAGAATGACTATGACTATCTGGGTATTGTTGTCGTTCTGCGTGATTTTGCGTCAGTCATAGCGTCACGCTGCACAGAGACTTTGACATATACTAAAGAAATATCAAACGATTGCGTTGCATCTACTATTAATTTGCTATTTCTCGCAACGATACTCTTCCCTTGAATATTCTGAACGCATTGGGCCAATGTAAGCAATGATTAGACGGCTGAATGTCGGGAAATTTCCGAAAATGTTAATCAGTGCAAAATCGGAATCTTTCCTTTTACATTTGAAACAAGCGCACTAAACCCAATAGCTTTCGTTTCGTTGTATCTTGACAGTTGGTATTGGTGACAAAGACCAATTGCAATTTAATTCTAAGACGGATTTGTAGTAGTTGATTATGAAATATACGCGATCTAATAGGCGTCTCAATACCGGCCTTCTCGAAACGTGATTTTGTAAACACTATCCAACTTCGGCATTCATGTGTAAGTGTATTTTCGAAAACATCCCAACGGATTCTGGGTTCATCGGCGACGTGTCAAATTTATCATTACTGGTTGAAAACTTGATATCATTGATCGTTAATGTTCTTTTTTTTCTTAATTCAATACTCCCAGTATTTATCCGATTTTTCATATTTCAGAACATACGGCAAATGTTATGAAACGACAAAGAGTCAAGATTTTCCAAGTTTAATGTAACGTTCATGTTTGTGACATTGCTAAGATGTCGTCTGGTCTTCGCATGTGGTTAGGCACTGCGCATGCGCATATCAGGGAGAATTTACTATGAGGTTTTCTTTGCGAGTAATCATTGCGCCTTACTGTAACATTAAATTGTGTTGTGAATCGCAGTTTTGTATCGTGTGAAAATGGCGACATTTACGATGAAGAGAGGTTATTTTAATTTTGTCTAAGATAATAAGTGGACGGTATCAGTAAACAGGGAATTTCACGAGGAATTCACAGCTGTGAATTGTATTTGTGTGCGTGGTATATTTATTTTATTTTATTTCAAAGTGAATTTTGAAGAGGAAGGATATATATGCCCCTGTGGCATGTTCGCTCGTCACATTGAAAGCCCGAGTTTGATTTGTCACAAGGGCGCAATGTTTGTCACAATGTAGAAGATATTACGAAACATAAACATAATCGCAAGGATTTTCTGTATCTCATGATGCACTGTAATGCCTCTTGTACCTTATGTATAATACAAGATATTGTGACAGTGCACAATTTATCATTATATTCGTCAAATTTGTATATTTTATTTTCTATATATGTATTTTGTATGTATTTGCTACAATGTTGACATTCATTTTGAAGAGTTGCTGAGAGTGACATGCCACTTCTAATAGCCTTCATGTCATAGCACTTCGCAAGGATAATTAACACAAGCCATGCATACACCATTGAACGTGTCACCTTAAAACTCAATCTATTGTTTATTGCACCGGTAACTTTCCAGTTTGCTAACAGCTAAAGGAATGTTGTAAATCCAGTTAGGGTCCATGCAGGAAGGAAAGTAAGTCGCCATGTGCCCCGTTGCTCAAAACAACCTTAGCTAAGATCAACCTTAAGCACTAAGGTTAGAGTTACGATCACCTTAAGAAAAATATACGCCTGTTGCACATAATAACCTTAGGGCAACCTTAACTTGGGCTCCAACCTTAGCCGTAACTTTAACCCGTGGATCCCGATTTTTTTTTTAGGCGCTCATTTTCATAAGGTTTGAAAAGTGAACGTTGTGCGCAAATTGCGCAAGGGTGGTCCTGGATCTGTACATGTGTACGGCTATAAAATTACACAGTAATGTAGAATATTTAATTTCCTATCCGTTGGTATAAATATAACTGCGACAACCTCAGGGATTTGAGAAATAGATACTGCTAAATGTTGTCCAAAACTTTTGTGTGCATTAAAAAATCATTAGATTTCTCCGCTTTCATCGTGTACCAATAAAAGCACTCTGCTACGATTTTTTAAATTCATCATCTTTACGAAAAGTGTGAGCGAAGAAAATACAGCCTAATGTCAGAACGACATAAGTGTATATGAAATGGATTTATGTGTTAATGCACAACGTTATACGCTCAATATTAAAAATGGCCCGCAATAAATGTCAAAAATGGATTCTCCTCTATGACGTTCACAGGGAGACGATGCACGCATAAAGATAAGGGGGCATAATCCCGCTATGCTTTACATCAGGTCAGTGTAACTAAGATCACATGGAGAGAATTTGCTGTGAATACGGACAGTATATTTTAATAATGTTTTGTACACAGTGAACAAACCTATTCCAATACAAAGTTCCCCAATGTGAGGGGAGACTTTTTGGTAGTTTCACAGTTTATAAGGAAAGATACCAATGTACTACATAAGAAATCCATTTGGATAGCAATAGATAATTTAGTTCTTAGATTCCCAAATTCTCCTGTTTGTGAAGATGTATTTTGATTAATTTTGCATCACTATTAATGGAGTAACAGACACATCTCCAAATGTAATGACATTATATAATAACAGAACTGAAAATGATGCAACATTTTAGTTGACGTCATGGCATTTTGTGCATTTTGTGACGTCGGAAAAAGACGAGTCGGATTGCTGATTAGCATATATCTCACCTAATTTCCATTGTATATGTCAAAGGTCTCGGCTTCTATGCCAGAATTCAACACTCTTTAGACAAGACGAAATAATGTCTGAATATATCAACAATTATACAGTTTTACTACGTATCTTATTGAGAGCATCACGTGCACTTGCCTAGCATCAATTTAGCGTAAATGAATATTCATTTAGGATATAAACATTTATGATTATATTATTTCTGTTCATAGGTATGTAATGAAAGGTAAAAAGAGAGAACTATTAGATTGTGTACGTAAGGTTTGTCCAAATTAAGACATGACCTGTTATATATTCTTAAGCAGTTTTCGTATAAATGTTGAGTTAAATATCCTAGTTGCTGTCAAAATATGTTTCAAAACGTTTTTGTCAAACTCGCACCAGGTCAAAATACGCAAAATATACATCACAATACCGAAAGTGCAATCGGAATGATATGGACATTGTGTTTACTCTTGTTCAACCGACCTTCTCCTCCTCAAAGAAATTGTCTAATATGTGAAACAATGTTGACGTGTTGACGTTGACGTGACGATTTCTTTCAAATTGGCGGCTTTACTGACAAAGGGTACATCGGATTTTGCGAGGACTTTTGCCTTGATTCAGAGATCTTTTGAACATAAATATGAGAGGTAAGTAATCAGAATTATCCTGAGTATCTGTGTATTGTTATATGTTTTTTACCGTTTACATTGTAAATGACGGAAGAAGCCAGAAATGCCGATAAGTACCGTTGTCGTTCTGCTTGATTTTGCATCAGTCATGGCGTCACGCTGCACGGAAACTTTGACAGTTGCTTATGAATCATTAAATGATTGCATTGTATATTTTTTTAACTTGCTATTTCTTGCTGCGATACCCTTCAACTTAATATACTATGTTTACATAACCATTGTAAGCAATGATTACACGGCTGGATGATGGAAAATTTCCGAAAATGCCACGTAGTTAAAATCGGATTTTTTCTTTGTTTACATTTGAAAGGCACAGTCTTTCGAGCACCGCGTTCGTTCTCGTTCGTTTTATGTAGACATTTGGTATTGGTAACAAAGACCATTTGTAATTTGATTCTATGATATGTGGAGAATTCAATGATGCATTTGTCGCAGCAGACTATGAAGTATACGTGATATAATAGGCGTCTCAATATCGGCCTTGTCGAAACGTGATTTTGTAAACACTATCCAATATGGCGGAAAGCGCACTTCGGCGTTCGTGTAAGTGTATTTTCGAAAACATCCCAACCAACTCTCGGCGACGTTTCAGAATTATCATAATTGGTTTTTCATGAAAACTTGATATCAGTGATCATTATTATGCTATTTTTGACATTCCCATTTCTGTACACTCTCTTCTTCCTCAAAATAAAAACAGCCGCCATATTCCCTTTCCAACCTTAGAGACGCTAAGGTTGGGTCGAACCAACCTTAGTTATCAACCGTAACTTAAGGTTAACCTTAGCTGAAGTTGTTTCGTGCAACGGGAGGCTAACCTTAGTAAAGGTCTAAGGTTGAAATCTGAGAGATAAGGTTGACCTTAGAGATAAGGTTGTTTTGAACAACGGAGCACTGGTCCCTATTATGGTGATCTACCTTCGGTTTCTGGCAATATATAGCCTCTTTTTACCTTGTATTGTTATATATAGTTAAACTGAATTAGATCTAATGACTAGTTTCAAGTTCGAGTCTGTGATAATCTAGTTATTTCACTGTCCATCGTTGACAGGCTTTTACAATTTACCATTATTCATTACGCATAAAATTAAGCGCTCCCGTCACGATGTGGCTCAAATACTGTCCATGTGACGATAAATTTTCGCTGTCTCACTCACCCTAGTATGGTGATTTCCTTTCAGTTGCTGGCAATATGTAGCCTGTTTTTATCTTGTATTGTCATAATTATATAGTTAAACTGTTGTAAATCTAATTACTAGACTTAGTATAAATTCGTGTTGTGATAATCTAGTTATTTTACTGTCCTTCGTTGGCAGGTTTTTACAATTTACCATTATTCATTATGTATTCAAATTAATATGGCTGAAATATGGCCAATGTTACGTTGAATATGAACTCACTCACTCACTCACTCTTAATGCCCACTGTATTACGTCCAGTCCAGTTAGCCCCAAATACTATTGTGTCACGGTCATGTGACATCATCGGTAGGAACTAAGTTGACACCCAGACTGACGCACGTGACTACCCCTGCTAAAACTCGTTTCGGCCAGTCAGATCAGTAACTATCAGTCGGCAGTAAGACTCCAAATTTAGCGGTCCAGGGAGAGATGGGTTGGGCGACTCCAATCGCTTAACAAACACTTGGAAATGTACGGTTTGGGAGTAAGCTGTGCTGCACTGAACAGTCGAGAATACCGAATGCCGTATGTAGATGGTCTAATACTTTTTTCAAAATCCTGCAATACAATTGTTGTTAATATGTTTTAGCAACTTAGACCTGGTGGACCAGAATAATGTGTCTGAAACGGATTTTTATTACGCTTCACAGTGGATACAATCTTAAGATTGTCAGAATTGGAATAAAGAACTATGGAACGACCGAGGGAAACCTAACAAGGATAAACTTGGTACTTATTGAAAGTTTAAGACATCTTTGACAGCCGAAGTGCATATCACTGAAATTTTGCCGAGTTGTCATCGCAGTATTCTTCGTAAGTCACGTTATGGTTACCTACCTTTGGAAATAGAGGTAGGTAGATGTACACGCCCAAAACACCCCAAGATGATAGAATTTGTATATGTTGTGATAACTGTACGACTGAGGACGACGTTCTCTTATTGTTTAGCTGTCCGCTATATTCGGATTTCCGATATGACTTATGGGCAAACGTATTAAATGTTAATCTTTTTCTCTCGCTGGTCGCCTACTGACCAGGCCGCAGTTATACTTGGTAATGTTGAACTAGTAAAGCCCTTAGCTGCATTGGTTGCTAAAATGTTAATAGACGTACACGCAGTTTGTTGTCCTGTAACTAAACACATCATCACACTTTTTTGTTGCTTATAGAGCATCAGCTTATAAGTTTAGGTATAACATGGTGGCTTGTGCCTCACAGGCATGAATTGTTTGTTTTGGTTTTGGGGTTTTTTTTACTGTTGCTTATAAACCAATGATATGTTACTCACTACTATCTGTTTTAAGTATTATGTAATCTAGTTTCTAGTGTCTTGTGCCTCAAAGGCCACATGGCCGGGTGTTATATTTTAAAGTATCTACATATATTTTATTTATAACATGTGACATGTAAATACAATTTTTTCTTTCTTTCTTTCAGTAAAAATATCTGATCTATGTCAACCAACCAAACTCGTAATTAGAAAACTTCGTATATGTTTTGTCGCAAAAGAATTCCAACATTGATCAGTGATGTTTTGGCCATACAAAGTGATCAGTAATTTCCTGTCAGCGTACTTGACCTCACAATAAATGTTGAAACATCTCCTTGACTGATCACTGACTAAAGGAATTCTACAGTCCATATTACGGTAAGCCCCTTGGTACAGTTCTACATTTGTACAATTTGTACTATTTATGATGTACAATTTGTACAGTTTCTTTATGGACTTAAAGTTGTTATCCCATAACGACACAGGTAACACTATTTCGAATTTTACATATCGCCAACTTCGTAATCGAACTGTTTTTGTGTGTATCCATCAGTTTACAGAAAACACGACATTTTTACATTTTAATGAGTCGTTTGACATCAGTTGATTTCGATATGTATCACATCTCATATGAAAACATTCTGTGTACTGAGGCGTGGTTCGAGTCGGGCAAGCGCAGAACCCCTTTCAGATCAGTTGAATCCCTTTATTGGGTCATAATCCAATGATGGGTACAAACGTTTGCCAATGCTGAATGGTAACAGAGCTTCATGGATACAACACGTGACAACATGTCAGTACTAATGTATTCCAACAATATCAAAGTAAGGGTGAAATATCTAACATGTCGTCAAATTGTTCGGGTGGACAGACGCGATGCTAAAAACAGCGTCATAGCATTACTCACAACATCACGTTTAGGTTCGATTATTTCCAGGGAACTGAACTGCGTACATATCATTCATGTTTTAATGTTGCAATGAACAGGATACCCCAGTTGCAATCAAATAGTGTGCCTACTAAATCATTGTATGTGATTCTGACTCAACCTTCGGCCTAGCAGCTGAATAGTGAAGGTGAGTTCTGCTGTGATATCTACCTTAAATGTAGTAATGCATCTTCAAGTCACATGTCGATAAGTACCTACAAACGTTTGCCAAACCACATGTCATAAATGTACGTTCAAACATGGGGAAGACTGTCCTGAAAACGCGACATACCTGTCAATGCCCTAGATCATAAGAAAGGTGGCCTGTCAATGCCCTACATTATAGAACAATGACACTGACTGCGCTGAATGTCAGCAATTACGAAGTTTGTTATCACAATGGAAACTGCACATACAAGATAACTAACAAATAACGGTTCATTCATATTAGCGATCTCGAGAGCTATTTAAGCATACTTACATATTTGAAACCTTTTCTTACATATTTACCTGTGAGGTCTGGGTTGGAATAATGGCCTTCACTGGATCCGGGTGGTCAAGACTTGGTTGATGCATGCTATCGGTTCGGAATTGCCCAGATAGATGCTTATGCCTTTGACTATTGGGTTGTATAGACTAGGCTCGATTATTTACAGACCGCCGCCATAGAGTTGGAAAATTGCTGAGAGTGGCGTAAAACTAAAGTCACTCACTCATCCTACATAGCAGCCATTGTTAAAGGGATGAAATGAACATTTTTATCATTATATTGTGTTGAAACTAACAGGATGATATATTTAAATGCATACATTTATTTCGGAAATTTGCTTAATCGGATGTTAACTGGATACCGAAAGGTGACAACTCTCCTTCGAAAAAAGTGGAACAGACTGTCCAACCTTTCGGTTTTGTTGAGGTTCTTGTTTTACTATTCACTCAAACATACTTTTTCAAGCCTGGACACTAACTACTGAATATCAAATCAATGCTATTCATCAAGCATTGTATATTGTGAAGAAGTAATTATAAAATAACGTACCGTTTCTAGTTTCAGTATGTTCAAATATGCTTCATTGTGCCAAACGGTTTTCTGGTTCATGTACAAAGCTCTGTCACATAGCAGTTGTGTTTTGAGGAAGCAGGCAATTTGTTCGTGTGAGGGGAAATGTAGGTACTTGGATTCTTAAAAAAAATGATTTAGAAGCATAGATGTTTGTTTACAGAAACATTTCCCACAAGGTCGACCTTAGAAGCTTGAAGTCTTTTCATGCAACACTTTTAGCAGAACATCATCTAAAAATACTGCAGTGTGTTTAAAGTGTTGAGGTGTAAAGCACACAATGGCGATACAAGGGTGGAAGATTCTGCAGACAATGTGGATATTTTGGTGTTTAGTTCTGGTGGTGAGTACAATGTTCCAGCCTCGAAACAATATAAACCAACACCTATGAAACATACTGACATAACAGTAATGAGTACTATGTGACGTCGTTCTAGCGATTGATGTTTTTGAATACAACTTGCGCCCGGACTCGTTTCTGTCGTATGGGATTACATCTTCAATGTCCTTGTGTATAATATCTTTACGAACAGGAAAATGCGGCAATTTCAAGATTCAGAATATAATTTATAATATTATGTTTAACACAAATCTGTGACCATTATCAGGAAATAATGATTTATGATTTTATACTAGTTATTGGATTTTCGTAATTGTTCGTGAACTTCGTTGATCTACGTGTTTGGTGTAAATAACTTTTAACACGATCCATCATTGGTCCACGCTTATCATGATGTTTATATGTCGGGCAGAATAGGCCTACGTCAGTGATGCGCAACCCAAATACTGTTAAACATTAGACAAAGCATTTTGAATCAATCTATTTATGCCTTACTTAACTTCCAGGGAGTTGGCGATTCTCTGCTTGGTCCAAGTCTTCTAGATCTCCAGTCTCTGCTGCAGGCGGATCTGGAGCAAATGAACTACGTCGTGTTGTCAACTGGTCTCGGGGAGTTCTTGGGTGCCATTTTGTCGGGAGCTCTGGTCAAGACGTCTGATGTTCACATCAGAGTGTGTATCTCGGTCCTGATGGGGTCTGTCGTTATTGCCGTCTCGACTGCTCTTGATAATTACTACTACTTGTGTGCAATGTTCACAATCCAGGGTCTTCTTAGGGGATTTATATACTGCTGTAAGTATCTACAAATATCATCAGTGTATGGGCAGTTGGGTACCCATGTAGTTTAGCGATCGTTCAGAACACCGGGTTTGGATTTCCCTATGGTGGTCGCCGAAGTGCTATTCCTTGAGTACTGCTATAAGTTGCGTCATTGACTGACCCACAGCGGTCAAGTAATAGAGTAACATTACAAAAATATCAGTTCTTGCCTCAATGTTTCCAATTTTATAATCATTATTTCAAAAGTTATACTCCACGACTCATCGAAAACAGGTACCTCCGCAATTTCACGCCAAAAATCATGGATCACCCAAGATAGCGAAAACTCACCTCTTAAATTTGTTTATTAATTCCACGCCCTATATTAACAGCACCTATATAGGACTAGATTCGATGGGCAGCAGCATCCCGGGGGCCTAACAGGTATTGCACCATCAACATATCATTTTCTAGACAGTAAGCAGGCATTTTTACCAAAATCATCGGCAATCACACTCGCTTGTTGAACATATATGGCCTTGACATTCAAGTTGTCTGAAGAGTTAATTAGTAAGAATAATTTTAGAGGTAAAACATTTATTACTAGGATTTCCTGAAAAGGAATCAATTTCAAATGCATTTTCGTAGCTCTAATGTTATTCTTACAACTACTGTTCCGTCCATAACCCAAAATATATGGAGTTTTGCAAACTTCATATTTCGCGGCCATTAGTAAATGGACAGTTTTTCTATTTTCCACCAATCGGATGTTTGTGCGGATCTCCTCAGAAGACTTGAATGTCAAGGCCATATATGGCCGACAAGTGAGTATTACTGGCGATGATTTTGGAAAATACTGCTTTACCGTCTAGAAAATGATATGTAGATGCTGCAATACGTTTCAGGCTCGTGGAATGCTGCTGCCCATCGACTCTAGCCCTACATTGGTGCTGTTAAAGGGTCTGGAATTAGTAAACGAGTTTAAAAGGTAAGCTGAGGTGGTGGTGGTGGTGGTGTAACCATTTGCAGTTGATTTTGTGGGGAAATCGTATAGCTTTCGATCTGAAGGCCTCAACAGAGCCTTACAAATGTTGTACGTGGTGAGATCTAAGTTTGATTGAGGATGGGGCGGTTTCGTCGTTACATCTCTTTCCTTTTATATGGTACTATGGTAGGGTCTATACACCTGTATGTCTTTCTAACACTGTTTTCAGATGATACACGCTCCAGTGATATTGTTATTTTGTTTCAGATGCAATGGAAAAATGCAGCGCTCTTTGGGGTGAAAATAGGGGTGTTCCATTGCAGTTTGTTTTGCTTGGCCCGACTGCGGGAGGGAGTTTGTCTCCTTCTATCGTGAAACTATTTCTCTGCAAACCCTACCATTTGGACACTTCAAGGTTTAACAGCTTCAGTCAAAACCAGATCCTTAATGATACATCCTCTTGGTTGTCCGAACGCGGTGACCAGGCGAGAACGATTCTGAACACCACGGGAGATATGATAGATGGTGTACACAAAAATACAGTCGAGTCTCTAAATATGTATGGTTCACATAATACTACGGCGTTGATTGCCACTAGGTGTTTACCACATGAGGTAAATCTCAAACTGCCGTACCTTATATTAGGGTTAATAACACTTCCGCCTGCTTTTGCATTTTTCGTGTACTGGCGGAAGTCAAAGGATGCCCGACCTAAGAACCACGTGACGGAATCAGCGCTAGAAGCGACGCCAGAGACAAGGAATCGAAAGCAAGTTTTGCTATTTTCAACATTATTTGTAATATTTTATTTTCCCCTACTCGGAGGCAGTTTAATGTACTCCACATTCTTGACAGAGTTTGGCGTTAAAGGACCTCTCCATCTCGACAAATCACACATGGTTTTGTTAACCACACTTTTTTGGATCTGTTTGCTTTCTGGAAGAATACTTTGTATTTTGTTAACCCCAATCCTTGGTGTTGAAAAATTAATCATTTTAAACATCATTCCATTGGTCCTTTGCCAAACAATCTTAATCTTCACCGTCTCTCATTCTGAAACCATGCTGTGGGTATGCACATGTGCAATAGGCCTGGTTATATCGTCATATGTTGGCGCTGGCTATGCTTGGTGTGCAGGTTATGTGCCATTTGATTCGCGGATTATATCTGCTTCCGGTGCTTCACTTGGATTAGGTGCAATGGTGTTACCTTTTCTCGCCGGGGTCGTGTTCGAAAAGCTTGGCCCAATGGCATATTTATATTTTTTTTATTCTCTCTACGTGTATGTTGCGTTTGTGTTCTTCCTGCTGCTCGCATTGGGTAAACGGATCAACCAGCAAGCAATAACTCTTAATGTTACGACGGATATCACAACAGAACCACTGACCCATTCAAACGATACAAGTCAATCGAAATTCGACTTAGATGTAATGTAAATGAGTGGATTGTGGGGAAAATTATTCAGAATCTTGATTATTGTAATACATGTACAATGTTGTGACATAGGTGCATGCTTCTTCATACCAAAATGACCAGTGCAACGCGCTACAAATCATCTTTTTGAGACAACTAACTATATATAGTGTATGAAAAATTATAACTAGACATGGGAAATGGATGAAATCGACAGAAACCAATGTAAGTAATAAATCTGTTATAGGTGTTCATAACCTATCGTGTCACGTCACCCCAATTTTCATGTACCATTAGGTGTTAGACGGGGAGAATTTATCCTCATTTTATATGCTTTGAAGATCTTGAATCCTTACTATGTGAAAACAATGTGCAAGGCCTTACTGTTGTAGATAGCTTAATTGATTAACAACTTGGTATGTATATTAAGTTACTGGTTTTACTATATGCAAATGACACTGTTCTGTTGGCAGAAAACGCGGAAGATTTACAGGTAGCTTTGGATAGTTTCGCAGAAAACATGTATTGTGTTTTATGGAAAACGTAGACCATGATGTTTTCAAAAGGCTTTGTTAGGAATAAATTTCAATTTCTATTATAGTTTCTGATGAAATTAAGGTTGTGCGAAAATATCTATATTTGAGAATATTATTTAATACTAATGGTAAATTCACAATGACAATTAAGAGACATTCGGAACAAGCATCTGGAGCCATGTTTTCCATCTTCAAAATTATCCGAAAACCAACCGATTGTCAACTAAAATGTTTTGATCAATGCTTCTTACCAATCTTACTTTAAAGATCGGATATGTTCGGTTGTGAAAATTCAATCATCTTGGAACAAAACGAACGTTTTGTAAATATATTCTTAAAGTAAAACAAAAGTTTATGGTTTATGGTGAATTGGGCAGATATAATACTGGTGTTCACATAACAGTAAAATCATAAGCCACTGGTGTAAGGTTACCACTTAAACTAGTAAATTCTCCCGCATTCTTTATAACATTAGGATCATCTCACCAGAATGCTGATTACGACCAACTAAAAGCAGTGAAAAATGTTCTTCAAAACGTCGGGCTCCCCTATATCTGGCAGTCTCAAAAGTTCCTTAGCATCGACTGGTTGAAACATCATGTCAAAAATTTATTAACTGACCTGATATGCCGATGCTAAAATTCATCTAAAGGAAAATATTATCATTGATATAAAACCTCACTTACTATAGCACGTTATCCTTCGGATCTCCCATCAAAATTTAGTATCTGGTCAACAGAATAAAGAACTTTTGATCATAGATTACCCACTGAGACAGGACGATGGTTTGATATTAATCCTGACAACAGTACATGAACAATTTGTAAAAATAATGTTATTTGTGACGGGTATCGTACTTTTTAGCATGCTCACAGCTTAATCTTGAAGGTTAGAAGATACTCCCCTCGTATATCTGTAATAAGCCACACATGGACAACATTATATCACCTGTGAAATCAGAGTCTACCCACTCCTATTGAAACTATCACTTTTTGCTAAAACTGTTCTAGTCATTTCTAAATCAACATATTTACTCACGTCTTGTATTATAAACGATCGTGTGTTCTATATATCATTCTGTATAATATACGAGAATAAAATTCTGTTCTGTTCTTGTTCTGTTCAGTCAAACTGATGATACAAGCACACTGATCACATGAGTGAGAGGGGGGAAGGGAAGTCCACTAAGTTGCCTGTCTGCCTGGAAGGGGACTGCCTTTGGAAATCTTGATATAACCACTCGACCAAAGTGATAGACATCTTGACACCAATATTCGCTTGGATGGCCTGATCCAGTTCTAGCCAAACGTTCTAAATTCGTCCACGGAGATAAGAATGTCGTCTGATTAGAGTCTTTGTTGAGCTTCTGTGTCATTCACGCTAATAGAGGCCATCCATGTTTGACACGAATTTTTCTACATGATACACTTCACCAATACAATAACATCCTCATTTTCTGGAGTGTCAACTTCACAACAGTCCCTTGCACTTACACTTTCTGCACAGTGCACTTCTAGCAGAGCACTACCTCCAGTAATGCGAGCAACTATAAGACTCTTTTTCCTTGAATCCCAAATGAGTTAACTGCAGCTGCCTCATCGGGAACTTCGGCAGCTTTCGAATTGCAGTTCTGTCCGCGTTATTGGCAGTATTTCTGATGGTGGAGTGTAATTCAGCCTGCTGTTCCTCAGCTGTTTAGTCCGGGCTAATCCGTGAAAATCCTGGTTAAAACTGGTCTTCACCAGCCCATGTGTGTCCTAAGAAGCGTCTAACGGGGTGTCAGGTGATTGACAGATTGACAGATGTCACCATATCCCATTTGCTGTTGAACACTGGGTTGTCTGGTCCAGACTCAATAATGTACCGACGGCGTAGCATATAGTTTGAATATTGCTAAGTGCAGCATTAAACAGCAATCAAATCAAACTTTGGGTCTCACCTTTTGTTTAGTCTTCGACAATGTGAGGCACAATATTTGCGAGAGTATGTAAAACAGATATGCAAGATATCGCCTTCCTTCTATACACTGTGTTTTCACCGGTCACAGTATTGCTTAGAATGATTTTTTAGTTAGTTTCGCCACAGCTGAACTGAAACTGTTATCACCACATTCAGAAAACTATAATGCAGGGATACTCTACAACAGGGATACGTCACTCGCGTGCTTTCTTTACCATTTGTACCAACGCACACAGTGACTTAGCTCGTTCCAAGCGCAACTGCAGTTATGTTTAACATAACTTCAGCCAGTTTGTTGTATCAATCGGAATTTTACAACGAATGAATGAATTATAGTATGAATTAATAGCAAGAATTATGTGAATGAATGAAAGAAATACAGACAAAGAATAAAAGAAAGAAGTACATATGTGAATGAATGAAAGAAGAAATGATACACCGCGGCCTTCCCTCCAAAAACATGTTAAAGTACGCAAAAGTATCGCGAGAGCACGTGTTAACATCAGTTGTCCTTATAAAAAATCTACTTTGAGACATGTTTGTTTACATTAATAATTAATTCAGATATCTTATTGCATGTAGGGAACGGAATGGACATTAACAAAAATGTTAACTGACACTGTCACACTGTCCTCAAACATAAAGTGTAAAACTGTCACAAAACGTTCTAAAACACCTTTCCAGTTTTGTCAAATAATAAGATAATCAAGAAAGAAGCTATTAAACTATAACCCTCAAGCTTCAATGGCGAATCAGATCAGATCGGCAATTTGTCACATTTTTCACACACCTCAAAAACAACCTAACATTTTGTTTTAGATTATGAAACTATCACTATTACTTGCAAACACATTTTTACCCGATAATCTATTCCCCTCACAAGAATTAAAGGTTATGTGAAAGATGCTTTTGAAGTAATAACTAGAAACACTCAAACAACAGCGTGTAGTATTTCAGTGGCGGATCAGAACAGATCGGCGATATGTCATATTTTTCACTCACCTCAATTACACCCTAACATTTTTTAAGTCATAAAACTATCACTGTGACTTGCAAATACCTTTCAACTAAAGGTATGTTTTCCTTCTAAAAATTAAACGAATGTGTGAGAGAAGTTTTTATCGGCACAATTTAGTCTATCTTCGCGGTGAATCGAGAATAGAAGCCAGTGAGCTATAACATACCGATTTGAAATTTACTACAAATCTACTGTCCTAATACGGACACTAATACCAATCATGTGACTTAAACTTAAGTGACAAAATAGTTAACCTATCTTCTACATGTAGGACTTCAGTTGTTACAACTCTCAGCGAACTTAATCAGCTGCTGAAAATAAACCGGGCTCAATCTTAAATACTACGCCATATTGGCTACACTGGTTACGTAACTGCAATTCTTTCGCGAGTGGGCTGCGTTTGTTTACATTTGACATGCAACTGCTTCAAATTTGTCGTAATTCCTTCACTTACTTGGGGGGGGGGGGGGGGGGGCTGTATTTGGTATCTTGGTTTATCCATAGAATTGGAAAAGACTGTCTTTCTCCAGTCCTATGGTCCTCCAGCATACCTCGTTCTGTGCCCAAAGCAGTCGACTACATTCGCATCATTGCTGAATTATCCGTGAATGACGATTACTTTTCTGAGCATTTTCGTGTGAGTCGACACACATTTGACATTTTACTCGAATGTATTGAACCGTCCATTTCAACACGCTACAGAGGCGGAAATGTCCCTGTGCCACCAGAGAAGCAGCTGTATATTTTGTTATGGTATCTCAGTAATCTTTGTTCCATGAGACAAGTGTCACAACTGTACAATGTCTCAATGTCTACTGTACATAAAGTTGTAACCAATACTTCCAAGATTGCATCCTTGGTGAATATTGTAAGTTGTCAAGATACGTTTAAGTAGTAACAATTAGCCCACCTATGTTAAATATTACCAGTTGCAGGAATCATATCACTGATAATCATATATTTTGGATAATTTTATCATACGTGTATCATAGTTGTTTTTATCAGTTACATTGTCAGGCAGATGAAAATGAAATGTTACATTTTTTGTGTGAAACAAAAAGTAAAGAAACTACAATAAAGAACTGCTAGATTTCCCAGCAATAAATTACTCAGACTGTTCCACAACAAGCAATTGTTTTATATGTATAAGTGAATGTTGTAAAATGTTAAAGTGTAAGTATACTAGTCCACTTTGAACAGATGATTAGATGGCCAGATGAGCAGAGAAGAGGCTTTCGTAGGCTTTCTTGATGGAACACAGATCAGACTGTCGTCTCCCATAGGACAGGACAGAGATTACTATAACCGTTAGTGTTATCTCTCTATGCAGCTGCAAGTGAGTATGTACTATTGGCTTTGTTGCTTTTGCATCTGCTTGACGTTGCTGAAAGACAAAGTTGTAGAAAATGTTTCACTTTAAAACAATTTACTTTTCAGTTAGCTGTGGATCATGAACTGCAAATAATCAGTGCATATACAGGTTGGCCAGGATGCCGCCATGATGCCAGGGTTCTGCGCAATTCCATGCTCTAGCAAAAAGCTGAAAGAGGACAGCTTTTCAGCAATGGTCCACATCTTTTTTCTGACAATGCCCACCGTCTTAGAAACTGGCTTATTACACCTTTCAGATGTGTAGGAAACATTGCTCGTCAACAGCAAAGATTCAACAAGAAATTCTCAGGTCAGCGACAAACAGTCAAAAGGGCAGATTTAGACGACTTCGAGAAATCCCATTTCACTATGCAGACGTTGTCTGCTATATGATAATTGCAGCATGCGTTTGTCATAACATCTGTGTCCTTGCAGGTGATGATGTTGAACACTTCATCGACAACGATTAACATTAGCATCCAAACAGCTATCAAAACATTTACCAGAATGGTTACTATGGTGTGGCTGGACAGTTGGAGCTAATGAGATATGTCCAATACCTACTGATGGGGCTACTTTGGAGTTTATATGGATTCCATGTGAATGGAACATGCAAGCTCCTATGATACAAATGTACAGGAAACATCTCAGCTACTTGCACTTTCAAGAGTTTATTAACAAAAGGAGAAACAACTTTCCAAAGGAGTTCTAAAACAACTAACGGTGCTTTAACACTGTTATTTGTCATCAATATACACGTATTACACTCATAATGACAGTACGTCCAGACAAGAACAATTTAGAAAATGATATATTTGGCACATGATAGAATCTTTGTAAAAGTCTAAAAATTAAACAAAAGAAGGAAAATAGCACCACAGCATTCCAGCTTGTTGGTCCTCAATAAAACAAGACTGCATTTAGTTTACATGAATGAGTGGTATGTTCCTTTACATACAAATCACTAATATACCCAGCTGAACCTTGTGCTTGGACCACAACATTGGTTTTGTATCTGTATCACAAACGTACATGAAAGCATTGTTAAGTTTCAGAACAATCGGTTGGCAGAGTTTTTTGGGTTTTTTTGTTTTGTTTTGTTTGTTTTTTTGGGTTTTTTTTGTTTATTTCAGAACATGTATCCCTTTGGGAGGGATTGACATAATAAAATTCGGCAAACCAATTTAATGGACGCAACATTTACTTTAATAACTAAATCACCTCAGACAATCTGTGCGCCAGAGAACAAATAGTATCTGAGTATGCACTACAGGTGCTGAATCACGCTGCTCAGTTCTATGAACTTATAAAAAAAACATACAAACATAATATTTGAATTACTGTATTCATTTGATATTATCACAGAAATGAGGAAATCACAGAGCACAAAGTATGCCAACTGGGTGGTATAAATTTGCTAACAACCTTATCCACTAATCTAATCCACTTCACTTTGTGGCAGATGCAAAACAAATAAATTAAAATCCTGTTACAGGTATTTAAGCCTTTCAGCCTATATGCTGCAAAAAACAAGTTGGAAATACTAGTAAAATAGTTATCCTCTGTAACATTAATCCTGCACAGTTCAGTCTTGTTTGTGATGTAGGAATAAAAACAAGTGCAAAAAACATGAACTCTAAATGCTACAGTTTGAACTTAAGAGTGCAGTACATATCCATTTCACTCATTCTTAGTTATCATACATATATGTTCGACCTCTCTCTGATAAAGATCCAACATTCTAATTTAGTCGGTTTTTCAGTGTGTTGATGTCTGAGTTCATGCTTTATTTCATCTTGTTGTTCCCTCATCAGTGCAACCATCTCCTCTGACCTTCTTTTCAAAACCTTTTCTCCTTTCTTCGGTTTCTTCTCAGTTGAACTTGGATCCTCATCCTTCGTTGCAGATTCATTTGGGTCTTTGTCAGTGTCTATTGTAACAACTGGTTTAGTGCCAGCCTTATTTCCATAGAGATTATCAAATGATGTTTTTGTGTCGAAAATACTTCACTTCACTACCAGATGGCGCATCAATCATTTCTTGCCACCTTTTCTTCAGAGAAGAATATTTGTTGAATGTTGTGTAACTTTACAATTGACAGTTTCGAGTTCAACCACGATCTCTTTCCACAAAGTAGAATGATTTCTAGTAGAAATGAAATCATCATTTCTCTCATGTCTGAGACAAACGCGGTATTCCTCTTCCATGTCGGCCCAGAAGTGAAGGCCATTAGCCATAGATGTACTTGGCACTTCTTCATAAACACTATGAATATCTGGGGTGCTGGACATTGTTGTTGGAGTATCAGAGGGGTGACTTGAATCTCTCTCCAAAAGGCTTGTTAATATGGACTGTTTACAGCTGGATCTGAAACAATCATGGTCCCAGTGAAATTCTATGTTATGTTTACCAGCATCATCAACAACAACAACAACAGCAGCAACAAAATGCATCTAAGATTATTTTGAAAATGCAAGTCAAAAGTAATGGAAATATTAAATTATATAGCACATAGCATATATACTTCTCTTCAATGGTTTAAACTTGACTGAATCTTTCGTTTATTCTCAAAGGATACTTAACAGTGTATGTGGCAAAGATGGATTTTTAACAATACCTTGAAACAATAATATTTAATTAGCCATACCTGTTGTTGCTTCGGTCAAAAGATCGGCAATATCCCTTGGACAAAGAATGACGACATCTTTGCTCTCTTTCTTATCAGGGAGCTGTAATTTACGTGATTGCTGAACAAACAAAATGTAATCAGGCACACACAACCTCTTAAGAAATAATTGACATTATCTTGCATATACTTGTACATGTTTTCACTTGATATGTAACCTTAAAATATGAACAGAAACGAATGGAGCGAGTGTTTGTGGGTTTCATGTAAGCATCAATCTCTGAGCTACATGGATACAGGTAATGGCATTTTGAGTATGTCTTACCAAAATTCAAACCCCTGCCACCAAGGATGGCAAACACAAGACCAGTGCTCTAACCACTCGCCTATGAATCAAACCGACAAGTACAAGGCTAACGTTGTCAGAAACAGTATTCTCACCATCTTTGCAATGCATGACAATTTGTATATTCCCCCAAAATGTTCTTGAACATAAACCCCAACGTTTGTTTTTATTTCCATGATGATGGAAATAACCCTAGAGACAGTTCATACTGTTCTAGTGGAAGTAAATGTGTGGTGGTGGGATGTAAAAGAAACTCCCCTATTCTTTTCAGACATTTTTCAAGGCACAGGTAGTGCAAGTAATGTTTAACTGCTCACCGGTCAATACCAGATCAATTTCAAACTCTCCACACGCTGGATGGAAGGCAAAGCCACAGTGATGACACCTTAAGAAGACCCTGTTAAACAGAAACAAATGGGAGTAATCATTTCCTATTCCAAACAAACAAAATATGGTTACCTAGCGCATTAAAGAACTCCTGAGTGAATGAGTGAACTATTACATAATATGGCTTTCAGAAATGGTTTAGTTATATTGCAATTATACACAAGTAACACACTGACGTAGTAACTGACCAAAATGGAAAAAAAAACAACAGAAAGAATACATTAGTGTCAAGGTACACGTACAGAAATTTTATTGTTTCTGGTGTCCAAACGTGAACACTTTTGAATTACACTGTTTCATAATATCAGCATATCAATACATTGACTACAACTTACTTATATTCACCATCAATAAGAATGGGTGATATTTAGCTGCTTCCTGGGCGTCAAGTGTGTTTATGCTATTTAGTGTGGGCTGCACGGGACAATTGTAACAGGTCCAACGATGAAATCGGTGTTGAACAGAGGCGTGCTCTCTATTGCCTGACATCTGTAACACATAATGAAATATTCATTCACGCAAATAACGGTAAGTGTGCGCTCAAATGACCTACAAGGGATTTATTCCTATTATATGGTAATCAAAGTTACTGATATCAATAGACTTTAGATGCAGGTGCACCAGATGTCGTGAAATTTGTCAACGTGCCATTTTTTGTACTATATACTTGTTGTGGCTTTCTTGGCAAGAAGTGCATATTAAAACATCCTTTAAAATTGCCATGGATAATGAAACATCACTATTTCATTTCGATTTCATTTATTTTTTGTTAGAAACTGTCTGTAAAATTGTACTTGCCGCTACTTTGCCGCCATCTTGGATCCAAAGTAACCATACTGAGTTCGTTCTGCGTATAGATCAACCCTAGTCACCAGTGGTCTCGCGCGAAGTCAGCCTGTCACAGTAAAATGAAGGTCTCAGTCAGGTTTGGTGACTGACCTTCATCTCACAGAGGGACGTTAGAGTTTTACCTTGTCAGCGAGATATCTCAAGAACTGTTCACTGGCTTTTCTTCATATTCAACGCCAAGCTGTATTTAGGGGAGGTATGTTAATTGATTACTTATCAACAACTGATATAATAAAGATATATTACCCGTTAAACACGTTCAACGTGAAATTCTGTTCTTGAGCTTGCAGGCGATCATAATCCTCAATAACCCTGAAGCTACTACCAAAGGCAGTTTTGTCGGATGCGCGACACAGTTAGATTGTAACTAGGGTATATACCTTTTCAGCGAAATATGAATAGCTAAGTGTATTGTTTGTAGCCAAACACCCTAATCTTGTCACAATTGCCAAACTCCACGCTCTAGAAAGCAGTAAGTATATGTGAATGTATGGCAGTCACGACTGTCCTGGCCTTTTCTCCTTAATTGTTGAAAAGCAAAACAAGACATAATATCACTAAAAGATCGATCTGAGATCAGCAGCATGCAAACTCGTTCAAAGATGTAACAGAAATCCCCTTGTACAGTGAAGTCGTTAGAACCCTGTTTAAACATGAGATTTCCGTGCAGGCATTCGTACATTTAACACCATTACTCACTCACATGTATGGAATGTCTCACCAACGTGTCGACGCATCACTATTACATATTAAACATGTGACGTAAGACAGCTTAATGAGTCCCTAGGGTAGGAGTTGGCTCATCTCCGGTCGTCAATGAATACCTATTTCCGTCTTTGATTACCACGAGCCACGGAAACAGTTACCAGTCTTCACAATACAACGTAATTACTGAGGTGGTTCGGGCACTGGACCCACAAGGATCCTGCGAAATGGCTTTCTAGGTTAAACAATTTACTTACCTAGTCTGTACGGGCCCATCCCAAGTGTTTAAATAGTATGTGGTTCTGAAGCGAGGGGCAGTATGACGGTGGCCCTAGCACGGAGCTATTGGTAATAGTAAATAAGCTAGGATGGGGTGACGGTCGTCAACGGTTGAATACTAGACCATAATGCGGCGTTCGAGGTGAGATTGTTTCTTGAATTGGCATATGGTGTGCAGAGGGTAAATAGAGATTTACCATCCTTTACCACAATCTCTTGTCACTGGCTGACTTTCTGTCCCTGTTGAGTCCTTGAATAGGTTGCATGGTGCCCTGTCTCTAAGTGGCCATTATCCTTCATTATCTGACACACGTACGTGAACAGGTTTCATTGTGTTTTGACGTTTCCTGTAGATATCAACTTGAAACTGATAGTCTTCTTCAAGTAATTTATCGACGAAACAGTATCTTGCTATTCAGTCAATGACAACTTAATTCATAATTTACCAACGACGTTTGTCTTAATTAAACATCAATATATTTCTTTATCATTTCACCGCGAGTACTGTCCGTGGATTCTTTACAGCCGACAATGGACTTAACTAATTTCCCATCGATATTACCCCACTTTCCCCTCTATATTACCCAGATGAGTGAGTGAGTTGAGTTTTACGCCGCACTCAGCAATATTCCAGCCACGTGGCGGAGGTCTGTAAATAATCGAGTCTGGACCAGACAATCCAGTGATCAACAACGATCTGCGCAATTGGGAACCGATGACATGTGTCAACAATGTCAGCGAGGCTGACCACCCAGTCCCGTTAATCGCCTCGTACGACAAGCACAGTCACCTTTTATGGCAAGCATGGGTTGCTGAAGGCCTATTCTACCCCGGGACCACCACGGGTCCTTACCCAGATGAAACCGATATCATCATTCAATATTTTGCACATAAATATGGTGGCCTTCGTTGACCTTGAACATATTGCCACCTACTTTCATCTGAAATACCGGTAGCGTATGTTTCATTTGTGATAAGTCTTTCATGGTAAAGTACAGAATCGAGATCTAGTACTCTTTGATGGGTTGAGTCCCATCCGGGATTCGAACCCTTGATCAGAGTTAGGCACATAATTGCCAGCTCACTAAGTCAGCCGCCTAACCTCCTCAGCCACCGCCTGACTGAGCGATCCCCTGACTGCTGGGTCTTGACTGTCGCAGGGATTCAAAACTAGACTTTCTGGTTCAGATATGACCAGGTCGAACGTCATGATTAAGCTGGTATAGTCCATAAGCAAAATCAGTTTGCACACGTCCCATGTCGATTTGTTTACATATAGATTGAAATAATCCCATGAGATATACAAGCTGAACATGTGTGAATGGTTGGGTGGTTGGATATGTGGACATTATACGTGTGCGTGTGTTATCGGATGAAAAGAGCAAAAACTTTGTGCTATCCTGCGTTTTAATTATTTAACTCGATCCACGCACAGGAATATGATTTGTTGGTCGATAATATCAGCCTTGTGGGCGCTTGAAGGTTTTACTTTGTTTAATGTTCTTGAGGCGATACGAAAATCTCTCTCTCTCTCTCTCTCTCTCTCTCTCGCTCTCTCTCTCTCTCTCTCTCTCTCTCCAGTTATCATTCATGTTTAGCACACTGTACATCTAGTGTATTCTTTATTCTTGCCAGTTACTATCAAAACACGGCGGGGTGTTTATCCTTCGTGTTTTACTCATGTTAACTGTTGTTAGATTCGTTACGCAACCTGTTCTGCCAAAACACGATCTTTCGTAAATGCCAAAAGACTCGGGCGGTATGTACATATTGAATGCCTGTTTAACGTAAGAGGGCTAAACAGTATTCTTTTGTCTATTTGCAGACACTATTTGGCAACATCTCTGATATGTAGCCATGTGCAATAATGCACTACTTCAGTTTTTATACTAAGCAGTTATTTCCCCTGAATTTATGGTAAACGAAGTCTTTGTTTTGATAGACTACGCTGTGGAAACACGCGCGTTTTCCAGGTTGAACGCTATAAATAAAACATACTACATTCGTAACGAGTAATTACATTGAAGAAAAGATATATACTCAGAATGAAACGAATGTTGATGTTAAATATTTAACAAGGGGGGCTATGCCTCGCTCAAGTCACGATTGGTAAACAAGGGTTGTGGTTACCACATCTAATACTTTCCAGAGTTAGGTATCTCTATTCACAGCAAGGGATGGAGTTTTAAACGTTATCAACGACAAATAAAAAACCCACAACTAAATAAGAATGTCAGCTTACGAAATTACCAAAATTAATCCTAATATGAACGATGAATTAATGCCACTTCGACGCCATGAACATACACTGGTGTGTGGATACGGCGCCATGATACATTAGCATACACACTGTTCAAATTCACGACTTACTTAAAGCTGTTACATCCCTGCCAATCAGGTGTGCATATGTGACATATTGAATTATGTCAGTGGACATTGTGACTCAGTGCTACGTAGCATCTGTTCTTTCATGGGATATATTGCCTTGTATATTATAGTATGTTTCTTGACTCAGCACTGAGCTATCTACACAGACATGTAGTTCTCAAATAATTTATAGGTGAAAGTTTTAGTTTTTAATGAAAAGATTAATTACTGCTTTGTTCTATATAGTCTGAAATTGTATAATAACCTTTATATTTATAGGAATTTAATTCAGGTTAAAGAAAATATATCGGCATGACAATGGCATCTGATACGTATTTATTATACATGTTCATGGGTCAATCTTATTTCATAACCTTTTTTATATTTCATCATCACACTTTAATTTAGATAATCAAATATGTAAACTGTCTATTTATCGAATTGTTCAGTTAACACCTATTGCATTAACAATTAATTTTAAAGTATCTATCGCATAAACTGCATAGCAAATTAAGGATCGTGAGAAGAGCCGTTATTTTTGTGTACATAGTATCGCAGTCTATATAAGATCAAGATGCAAATCCATTTTCTGAAATCGCATACTTATTGGGAATCGGCCATGTTCTTATAACGTGTCAGTTAGAATTACCGTTACTTCCGTTTCGCAAAACGTCCTCACGAAAGCCTATCGATCTCAGTGTGGGTGAATCAATGCTATATGAGTATATTTCGTGACATCATGAAATGCAGTCTCATTTATCTATTTCAAGCATCTGTATTTACTGAGAGTATGTTAGAATATAAAATGAACATTTCGCAGTCATGCAGAGTTTAGTCTCTGTTCTTTTCTGCTCCTGCTCCTGCTCCTGCTCCTGCTCCTGCTCCTGCTCCTGCTCCAGAGCAGGGAGACTATATACAGAGTGTTGTAGATTATCCCTGGTCAGAGGGAACGGGAGGAGGGGACGGTGGGGTGGGACAGGACGGGCGGGATAGGGGATGGGCTGCCATGATGCCATCGAGTTAGAACATACACAATACTTCTCTGCTGCATTGGCATACATTTGTTTCAGTGTTATCTATTATTACTGTTGTTGTTTTAACTGTGATACCTATCTGTGATGGTGTCTCGTAGGGCGTATGGCCTTTATATACACTTTTTAACATTTTTTTTATCGTCTTTATCTCTTTGTTGTGTTTTGATTTGTTGTTTTACGCGTGTGACCCGTTTTTAATGATGCACGTTATGTTATAATGATATAAGACACTATCTTATCTTAAAATAAACTGGAATAACTGACTAGGGCCACACGAGTCCTGATCGACTGTCGCTGTACGTATATGCAGTTAAAACTGACTGGAGATGATTCACACCTGGGTTATTATAAAATGGAAGGGATAGATGCATATTAAACGGAGTGTTCACCAAGCACTGATCGCCACAGTGGCTAACCTGCTGAGGACAGAGTTCATTTTGTCTCAGAGAGATGGAAGACAGGCACTACATGATGGCCCCGAGTATCGATAGACCGCGAACAACTTGCTACATTTCCCAAACTTGTCAAGTTGAAGTGAGAATAAATCACAACTGAACGTTTTCAACACTGATGTTAAGATATGATGTGTTGTATGATAAATAAATTATCATGTCATTGTGATCAGAATATTATATGATGTAATGATATGATGTGATATATGATAAATAAATCACCGTTTCAACGTGATCAGAAAATGAAAAGTAACAGGAATAATTCAGAAATAAGTAACTATTTAGTAACTAGAAGAGTCCACTTTTAGATCATATGGGAGACACTAGTTTATCATTGTGTAATCAAGAGACTGTGAACTGTTAGTTTAATACTTTACTACTGTAGGCTTTAATACTTTACTACTGTAGGCTTTAATACTTTACTACTGTAGGCTTTAATACTTTACTACTGTAGGCGAATGTTGATGTCGGCGAATATGGCGACTTGAGAACAACCTTCATGCAGGACTACTACAGTCATTTCTTACACCATTTGAGATTTGCCATGTACTTTTTGTAAAGAGAACATTAACACGAACAGCAAATTTCCAACATCACATTCTTGCTGTATGGTGTTTACATTTATATAACAGTCGATACAGTTTTTCTTCTGATTAGATTTGTTATGTATTTTAATCATATTAGACGTTAGCTGTCTTATGTTTTACATTGTGGTTGTTGCTCATGATCGAATCTCCGAAAATATCTCGTCAATAGCGTGTCGATGGTACATTTACAAGATACGTGGTCACATATATATATGATTCTAACAACATGCATAAACACGTGACAGGGCGAAACCCATTTCGTAACTGTCTATCAGAGGTACGTTAACGTCAGTAGTTCATTCCAAGAGTCGTTAGGAGAATAGTACAACTGTTCTGGTACTCTTCAAAACACGGAGATAGGAAAATTTTTACCCTTTCATTTTGACAGGTGTAATTGTGTATTGTTGTCATCCAGAAAATCACAGGAACGTGTATGAAAAACATAAGGTAAATACATGTGTTTGTTAACATAATGAATTTAAGTGTCAGTTAGTAAAGTGGGTTTTGAATTCTTTTCGAAAATGATCTTGTGCATTGTCAATAGGTCACATTGACTTTGAGTGTCCACAGATGTTATGAGTTTTCAGCCTGTGACATTGTTTTGATTTTGAAAACAAGTTGTCTTGCAATGTAAAAATAGACATATCTGATACAATGCTGTGTTTTATCCCCCCTTCTTCGTTATTTGCTTTTGTAGGAATGTGAATATCTGAAACTTCAGCGAACAGTTGCTTTTTCTATATCCTTTCAGAATCGGTACTGTCAGACTTTTATGTTTTGGAAAATCAACTATGTACATGAAATGCATGGGGAGCAGATCCTTTGGCTGATATGTATATTTTGTAGCCAAGAAACTTAATTTTTTTAGGCTTTTCACCATTATGTTTAAAGATCAGATTTTCTCCATTACCGTAAGGTCTTTGTTTGGTCTGTGGACACATTGGGCCAGATGGACATTGTAATCTGACTCACTCACTGCAAGGAGGCTTCTAAGTTACTGGTATTAGAGCCTGAATCATTCAGACCAGTGTATCTGATTTCTGTGTCTTGAAAACAAGCGTCAGCATGGTCAGTGACCTTTCCAGATTGGCCTGTAATGAAGTCTATGCACTGTGACAAGTCTATTGTAGAACATTGGGTAAGAGTTCTGCCCATAACCCCCACTTGAAGTTGAAATGCATTCTATTTATTATGATTATTTCTAGGGGTTAGGGTTTAGATTTAACATTATGGTTGATTTAGGGCTAGGATTGGGGTTAGGTTTAGGGTAGGCTGTCTACAAAACCATGTATTCCTAAACATTGAGTAATTTAAAAGAAAACAGGGGTTACGGGCAGAAATCTTTATGAACATTTTATGCACCCTCTGGTTCCAAAAGATCATCTACACTTAAAAACACAGTGTACTGTACCATTGTCTTAACACCTGTCTCTACATGGTCAAAAGCATTTGTTTACAGTTGAACCAATTCACCTACGGACCAGTGCAGGTTGTGTTATCATGCAACGATGCACGATGTGTCCTCCAAAAATACTTGCTACCAGTGAAATGAAACCGCAACTCTCCCAGCAGTTTTGTCACTAACATCTCAAAAAATAAATTGTTAAAAATGAATTGAAACAATGCTGAGAAGAATATCAGTCAACTGTAAGCTTCCCTTTGTAACCTGCTCTGACATACATATAGCCAAGAAGTTTCTTTCAAGTTTGACCTAAATATGTGTATTGTCACTGATTGTCAGGGCATGATACATGATCACAGCAGCATATTGCAATCTAGCTGTATCATGTCATCCTAGTTTATAAATTGATAAAATAAAAATATTTTACAAATATTGGATACACTTATTAACAAGTATCAGTATAATCATTATCTCTGATAATATCATAAATCAAAACAGCCTCCAGAAAATTATTTCATTATGTCCCTGACCCAAAGAATGAAAGATTTCTATCAACAAACATGGCTTGAATCAATCATCTACCCTGTAAGTGTCTGTGTTATAGACATTTGAAATCTTAACTATGCCAAGAATGTTATACACTGTGAAGAAATTCCTTGTAGCTTTATCCAGTTTTCGCTGCTCATCGCACGAGTTATTTGTTGAAACTAGGAGTTGTGGAGGATGAATATCATTTTCTTTTTATGTGCCCCGTCTATGAAAACCTTAGAAAGAAATATTTAACATCCTACTATTGTGCCTATTGTAAACTGTAAATGTTGTGTATATAAATGTATCATAGGCCTGTGGCCTTTAAGTACCATAATATAGAATAGAGATAATATCATAAGTGAATTATTGCAAGGAAATGTAAGTTTAAGTTTTAATCACAAGTTAAGTCTTTAATCATGGACCACCTCTTGGTTATGTTCAAAATTGTGATTGTGCAAGCAGTTCAAATGATCCATACAATGATACGTTATTACATACATGTGTCATTACTCACAAGTGATGTGAAATATGTTTATTTGTTTTGAAGTGAAGTAAAGAGTGTTCTCTTGATGAAGCTTCTGACATACTGGACACAATAGACCAGTTACAATTAACATTTGTCCATCAACTTTTGTCCAGCTCTGACAAAAATTTAACAGAGCATAACATGAGAATGTTCAAATCAATACAAGTCATTCTTTACAGGACAAACAGCCATTACCTGTGAAAGTGATACGTCAGGTTTTAGAAACATGTATAATGGGTGACTCAGACACGAAACAGCAATAATACAGCTACCACAGATATATCACTGTGGCCTTAGATGAACTGGAACAGGTAGTGCACAGAATTGTGGATGATTTAGTGCATGACATACCATCAACCAAATCACACAGTTTGACTACCCAGTCCATTTGGTTGTGTTTAGGAATCAACATACCTTGCCAGGAACCGAATATGCCAACACTTTGTTATTGTTATGCCTTGAAGTAAGTTCTTTTCAGTTCTTTTGACCAAGCCAAATATTAAGCTTTATTTGAGATAGCTAACAAATGTTTTGAACTCTTCTAATCACATGCCAAGAGACTAAAATTATGAATTATCCTGACTCAAAGCAAAGGTTCACTTAGACTGAACAATGCATGTATGATCCTTCCCTTTCTGTTATATAATATAATATGAACTTTGAAATTCTTTTTTTTTCAGGGGGACGAAGTGTAAGCCCTATATTCAAAGTCCATAGAATTCTTTTACTGGTCCTTGAGTGAAACAAAACTGTCCTCAGTAGTATAACTGATGTGTGGAAGACTGGTCCACGCTTTCTAGCCTAACAGCTTTCTTAACAGGGCTTGGCCGAGTAGCCTAGTGGTTAAATTATTGACGCATTACACCAAAGACCCGGGTTCAATTTTCCAACATGTATATAACGTGTGGAACCCATTTCTGGTGTCCCCTGCCATGAAGTAGCTGGAATAGTGCTTGAAGCAGTGTAAGGCCGTACTAATTAACTCACAGTATTACCTGCTATAAAAGTTTTGTTGATTGGGACCCAGTACCATTGCCTTCAAAAGCTACTAGTAGTAGTAGTAGTATGGATTTTTACTTAGCCAGTTTGGTAGGCTCATGCTGGCAGACATGCATGAACGCAGGGCTGCGCATACACAGATGTGTCATTTGTTATGAGTAATACTAAGGCCTAATGCTGATTTATTTTCTGATTGCTAAATCCAGCTCGTCCGTGACAACTCAGAGTATGGTTATGTCTCATTTCAGCAGCAGTTGTCATGGTAATTGTGAATCTGCATCATGGCTGAATCCGAGCTTGTTTCTTGCTGACTGTGGAGCTCAGGAGGGTGAGGCCCCATCCCTCTCCCTCTCACTCTCAAGCTTGGGGATGGATAGGATACAGGATGCTGTGGCATGGTATCAGAAAAAGGTTTGTATGGAATGAAATGTGTGATCATAGTACTTCAGCAGAATTATAAGTCTCCAATCTGAAAATGTCTCCTATCAGTTCATGTAGAATTGATTGTGTTGTTTTAAATGCAGTACATTAAATTGCAAAATCTCTACAAGTGTTTCCCTAGACATGAAAATGTAGCAGTCTAGTAGTATAGGTAATAGGGGTTCTAAAACACTTTCATAAAACCCCTCTACAAAGCCTTATTTAGTAAATAAGGCTTTGGTTGGGCCATTAGCTCTTGCTACTATTACCCCTACTACAAAATTACTGTGCCTTGGTAGGAGGTAACACTGTGCCGTACGGTACGATCAATAATTCTTCTCTTACAAACCCCCTACCCGGCCCACCCCTCAAGTAGTACAAGTTAGGTTCGTCGGCTTTTATATCCACTTTATCTATGTTGTAAGTTTTGACTGACCATATAGGATCGGTGGCTCGCTTACGGCTATCGCCCTCGTGTTCCCCTATGTCATGTTTATATCGATGAAACAGTTTAACGTGAACCGCCTACGATCTCTTTGGTATTCATAATAAAGGCTTGCTGGGCTTTTTGTATTCCCTGTGCTATGTACTTTTTTTTCTCATCCTCGCTGATAGCAGACTTACGAGATTTGGACCGAATATCTTGTTTCATTCCGTTATATTTTGTGAGTTCAGAGAGGATTGAACGAAACTCCTCTTCTGAGATCTTACTGTCAGAGAGTGCCGTGGAAATACACTCACTCACTGTGTTGAGCTTTGCTTCGGCCAGAACCCTGATCTCGTCGTGTTTCAATGCCTTACGATGCAGTCTGCGTGATACTAACTTAAGCGCCAACCCTACCAACCCTGTCACCCCAGCTGTTATTTCAAAACCTAGCACTATAGGTGCAGCCACGATGGTAGCCAACAACCCAACGCCTGCTGCCCCTAGTCCCATGCTGGTTGCAATAAGGGTAGTGTCAGCCCCGTCCACGATATTGAAAGCTCTATTATACTTTTTACATAGTGCTTTCCGCGTGTCACGGTCTTGTTCTAGTTGACGTTTCACATCACATAACTGCCTCAAGCGGAACCCATCTACGGTTTCCAGCGTCTTCGCTACTTCCTCTACGACTGGGTACAGACCCATCCTATAATGTATATTTTGAAAAATATTTTAATTGGGTTTCAGTTAATATTTCACGAATGAATTTGAAGCCTACAAGGGATAGATTATAACTAATGCTAAGAGGTGAGAGGTCAATAGACTTTTCTGTTGTAATAAAAACCCCAGGGAGGCTTATTAAGCGGTTTATAGGACCCGTGGTATCCCGTTGTATAACAATACGGCAATATTGACCTACGTGTTCGTCAAACCAGTGTACTACCACCCCGGGTAAAATTTGTTGTCCTTTCGAGGAGTTTTCATTGTCAAAATACATAAAGAAGACTTCTATGATGATTGTGAAGGAGTAGGATGTTCTATCAAGAACACTCTGGATATAAAGATTACTGTTAAATGTTAATTTATGATCTATTGTTCTAGTACTTAACAAAATTTTTTCTTCCCTAAAATCTATTATAGCTACTTTATTCACGTTATTCTCCGTAATGAAATCCCCGGGCCAGATACCGTTATTCCTAATCTTAGAGATGTACCCCCACTTTTCGTCTTTTAATGTGATATAAGGTGAGGCGATTGTTAAGTTGAGCAGCCATTCAGGCTCTTTTAAATCTGATAACGACACCCGTCTGTACACGTTGCCTTTGAAGTGCAGGATGTATAATTCATCTTCCTCACCAGGCTGATCGAATCCCTCCGTGTCTCCTAGGTCGTTAAGCGTAGTGTTGGGATGATGACTGGTCATTATTATATTATTATGATATAATTTCCAACTGGTTTTCTGATAATAATTCAGGGGTTAACTTCATACCCATGAAGTGTATGTTGTCAGGCAGGAAGATATTGATTAGTGATATCTTATTTTCCACGATCACGTTGACCCCCTGCAGACTGGTCTTGGAGTCGACACCCACCCGCACGTAAACGTTGCAAACTTGAAACTGGTGTCGTTTCACCCACCCGAGTTTGATCCCCTTCACGATCTCGACGTCATTCCCCGATGGTTCCCCTAGGTAGACTTTGATGAACAATGTTGAGTTTGCCGGTAGATCCTCTAGTATCTTGACCACGCCTTCGAATTCAGACACCAACTGCAATTTCACGTTTTGCATGGCCGGTTTACTCGATAGCATGTGGGCTGCTATAGTGTTGACTGGGCTGACGACTATACTACGTCTCTGAGTTGGGACGTAAGCCACGAGCAGGGTTCCATTGTTCACGACTTTGTTTAGGTGGTTGTCTTTGTTATCCGTGAACACGTAAGGGGAGACGAGTTTAATATTGAGAAACCATTTGTTATCGGGTAACAAAACCCACTTGTCATCTTCGGTGAAGACGAGCATATATGGTTTGTTTTTGACGACGGTAGTGCTCTCAACATCGTCTAAGTCGAACAGTTTACCTCCGAACGATGGGTATATTACCCAATTATTATCACCGGTGTTGACAAGGGTGTACTTAGTGTTGACTGTTGCTCTTGTGGTATCTACTATATCACTTAGGGTTCCACCGGAGGGGATTTCAACGCGTTTGTAAATGTTGTTTTTTAGTTGCAAGGCATACGATTTACCATCTACTCCGGGAGCGTCGAAACCGCGTGTGTCTCCGAGGTCGGAGATCCCGATATTGACGCATTTTTTCACTCCGGGTCCTTGTGCGCTGGTCATGTTACATGAAGTGTTAAGCTGAGGTATCCTATATTTACAGGATTATGATTTATATCTAACACCGATATTGTCAGCTCAGGTATGTTGCCCTGGGTTAATCTCTTATACTGCCGTGGTGAAAACGACTCGGTTCTACCGTCGTTGAATTTCTCAGTTTTCACCGGCACTGCTCTCAGTATAGTGGAAGGGTGACCTCCTTGAATGTTGTACGTTGTGCTCACCTGATCGAGATGAATGTACAGCTCTCGGTACGGTACTAGATCGGGTAACTTCGTGCCTGTGACGGTTGTTGTTGGTTTTATCTCGTCAGGAGACATACCGAGTATCCTCGCTAATGGTCGGCCGAGTCTCAAAGGGTTTCTTCCGTTGTTGATTAACACCACTGTGCCGTTTGAGTCGTTCATTTTGAGTTCAGCTCCCAGGGGTTTGAAGACCTCGTCGTTTAGAGAGCACACGCTGTAGTAGCCGTCAGTTATCTGACTGCGAGTTCCACTGACGAACAGCTTATTGTTGCTGATATTAATGTTAGTCCATTGCGGTAGGTAGGTGATATCGCAGAGTGCGACTTCGAGTTGACCTGACGTGTTATCGATCGCGTGCGTCAGCTGAACGGCCTCACCGCTCGTTATTCCTGGAAGTGTTATGTACATATTACATATATATTTATTTATATAATAGTTTTAAAATGTATTCCCCTGGTGTGTTTTACCCTAAACTGGATGTAGATTTCTCCCCCATGAAGATCGTGGTTGCTCCTGAGTTGTATTTCAATGCCCCGCTTTTAGATGTGTTCGATAAGTATAAGCTTATGGTGACTAACATTGAGGCAGTCCACGCGTGGTTCAACAACCCTATGCAGTTCTGGCAGAATCAATTCAACTTTGCTGTGTGGTGCGCTACAACGGGGTGTGGTGTGGCATTGGCCGACTCTCAGCGTGGGCCGCTGAGTCAGTCTGTGTTCAAGTTCCACGTGTACTACCAGGTCAGACGTATCCTTAAAGAGATCAGTGCCCCCCTCCCACAGGACAAAGCGTGGGACGCAACAAACAACCCATACGATAGACGGGCCTACGAACGTATTTGTAATGAATTCGAAATAAACCCGAAGACGGATTGGCGTTTGCCGGGGCCGAACCACGGGTTGGGTATTCCTTCTGATGGCGTGCGATCAGTGAAAGAACTCAGTGATCTTGTACTGAAACAAGGTAAACTACGCCCGGACTTTGCTTTGTCGAGTAATGAATGGAGGGATGATCGTATGAACTTTAAAGGTGGTGTTGCTTTCACAGTCCAGAAAGTGGAGCAGTCAACCGCAGACGGGTGGAAAATGTTCATGCTGGACACATCGAAAGGATTCACTCGTGCTGGTACAATACGCTTGAACGACTCGATTCGAACGTACGTGTGGTCGCTGTTGGGTGCGCAGTCGCAAACGCGTTCCAACATCATCGGTAAGGGAACTGCTTACGACGCTCAGAAACAGTTCGTTGCCAACGTTGAGGATGCTATTAATTCTCCAGTTGATCTCCCGCGGGCCATCGAACGCTACCAAAACGTGTTAGAATACGCCAGATCGAAAGTCAACTACGTGTTCGGCGTGGGGCTGTACATGTCTCCGAGTGATATGCAACTGAGAGTAAAAAAAGTGGTGGGTTATAACAACAAAATAGTCATAGCCACGGCGGACCAAAAGTTGGGTATCAACCCCGATATTAACACCCCCTATATCCCACACATCCCACCACGTGAAACGGGTATAGTGGAGCCACCCCCGGAGCCTAAAGTTCATGTGGGGGTACCCCCCACACACCCCCATATTCAGGCCTCCAATCACATCGATAATAAAACAGCCCTGGTGGTTGGTGGGGTAACTTTGGGACTTATTTGGTTAAAGATTTCTTAGCCGCTACGTACACCAGACCCGCCACGGCGACTATGGCTGCCCACAGGTTTTGACTGAGCCACATGGCAGTTTTAGACAGAGCGCCCAACAACCACGAGACGATGCTACCCAGGATGCCGGGAAGGGCTTCGGCGGCTTTACCAGCCAGTTTAGCTAGGCCTTCCCCGAGTTTTTTTATCCAGTCTTTAACACCCCCACCGCCAGGGGGTGTGGGGGTAACTCCCCCGCCGCCAGGTGTGGGGGTTCCCCCCGTCAGTGACACCACCAGGGTTGATATGATGAAACCCAATGCAGTTAGAATGCTGGCGATGGTGATCCCTTGCTCCCGGAACAATATCCGAATCCTGTTGGCTAAAGTTGTATCCTCATTCAGTATTCTATCGATTGTTTCCCGAATACGACTGATCTGGGATCGAAGCTGTTCACGATTCGAGGAAGCGGATTCCAATCGTGTACGTCTCTCGTCTTCTAAATCGCGTAGTCGTTCATTGATACGGCGCTTCATATCATCGTTTTCAGTTTCGTTGAGTTTGGTTTTTTCCCTAGCGATGTGCTCGTCGATTTCGTTCAGTTTCCCCATGTTGTTCACGAGTTCTCCACGCACGCGTTTCACGGCTTCGTCTAAGCCGCGCAGTTCCCTTACCGGAAAGTCAAACCCCGGTAACGGTTTGTCCCAGTAGGTGCTCAACAGTTTTTCTATGCTGTCTGAGGCTTCTGTAGCACGCTGTGGTGTCATTTCATCTCTAGTGGTGAGGTGGGATCTGGTAGCTTGCAGATCTTCTTTAACGACCTTAGGTATTGCACCACCGTAATCATTCATGTTTAGATTTTTACGGATAAATTCAACACCATAGCGGCTGGCTAGAGTTGACAAGGCCAGTGGTTTTTTATTGCTCTTGTTAAAGAGGTCAACCCCTGGGTCAGACTTAAGGCGTAGAACACCCTTTGTATCAATAAAAAAATCCTTATGGTATCGACCCTGTGGTTCAACGTAGTTTTTATCTCTTCTTAAACTTTCGAAATAATCATTTACCGTTGTTTCCAAGAGTTCTTGGTTCAATGGTGAACTAGTAAATGAGGTCTCCTGCACATCGGATGCCTGGGCACTAGCGCCCGGCATCTCCGTCATATCTATGTCTTCATCCATTAGTATTAAAAATATATTTCTTTTATATAACAATGTACGGCAGAAAATTAGATCCTTTCAGAAAATTGAGAGAGCCATTAGGTGCCAGAGCCGTGCGCCAGTCGGTGACCATCACCAACAATCCCAGCAAGATAGACCAGAATCAAACTCTGCTGGTTAGATTTCCAAACCTTGGTGAGAATGACCTCATTGTACCAGGCACTGTTCGAGTGGCGTTCAATATCACGTTGACCTCCGACAACGACAAACGCGAGCTAGTGCGGAACGTGGGGCGAGCTATCATCAAGAAAACGACCGTCAAGATCAGCGGTAACGAGGTGCTGAGTATCGACGACAGCGACGTGTTTCACTGCTACGGGGATCTCTGGAAAAGCGAGGGAGAACGAGTCAATGATGTGTACCAGGGTATCAGCAAATCAACCCGGTTGCGCATAGGGTATGCCTTCACGCCAGACCAGCAAGACAAGCTATCGGACGGTGAAAAGGCCATCGCTCTAGCATACGGGAATCGATTCTGCGTGCCGCTCGACTTCGAGTTGCTCACGGGACACGCGCCGTTTTACCAGGCCGCGCTGGGTGATAGGCTCGAATACGAGCTCACGTTTAACGACTATAGTAAAGTAGTGCGTACGCCGAACGGTGATGAGGCTAGTTATGCCATAGACAACATCTCTCTTGAGTTCGACATGGTCACTAGCCCGGAGCTGGCCAGGCAATGTTCGAAGCCAGTATTCTGGGAAGATGGCTATCCTGTACGATCGCGTACTGAGGCATAGATCAGTCATGCGAGATAAGAGCGACACTGTGTGGAATATCAACCTGAACGTGCCGGCGCGATCGATGAAAGGTATCCTGGTCGTCCCCGTGGAGGATTATGAGCCATTCCGGAGGGACAGCGAGAAGTTTTTCAACCCCGAGATTGAAAAGGTGGAAGTTACCATCGAGGGCGTGCCCAACCAGCTGTTCAGTCATGGTATGAGGCCACACCAGCAGTGGGATGAGATAAAAAAGCTACCAGTGGGGGACTACATAACAAAGGACCTGGACCTCGGCTCCGTGCAGATCGGTGAATACCTGACCACCAAGTATGCCCTATGGTTGGACATGCGATCCACGGATGATGATAAACTGCACGGTAGCGGGCGCCGTATAGATAACGGCAGCGAAGGGATAACCATCCAGATTACTAAGAAGGCTCAAACCGCTGGTAAGTTGAAATTATATCTGTACGTAATTATGGACGCGCAACTTAATATAGACAATGGGAGATTCGTGCAAGCCATCTACTGATGGGGGGTACCCCCCCACACCCCCCAACAATAAACAAGACCCCCACACCCCCCAGGGGTACCCACAACTACCCACTGACCCACACTGCGCCATAGTGTGCGGGCAGACTGGCTGTGGGAAGACCGTTTTCGTGTTGGATATGTTGGAGGGTTACTACAAGGATGTGTTCGATAACATCGTTATCATGTGCCCTACTCTGAGCATGAATAAAACGTACGCGCGACCTTGGGTGATGACGGACCCGGACGTACACAAAATCGACCCTGGAACACGCCTGCAGGACTGGTTGAAAGCTCTTCACGAGAAATTTAAAGGGGAACCGACGCTGTTTATACTGGACGACTGCAGCGCTAATCGCGAGATAACAAAAAAGAGAGACATGCTATCGTACCTGGCCTTCTCCGGCCGTCATGCAAATCACAGCGTCTGGGTGCTAACGCAGAAGTTCAACTCGGTGTTGAAAGACCTCAGGGAGCAGACGCGATGGGTGGCCTTATTTCACTGCAAGGACAGGGATTCGTTCGAGGAGTGTTTGAGAGAGAACGATGTGATGAGTAAATTAGAACGGGAACGGGTGAAGAAACAGCTCGCTGAAACTAAACACGCTAAGCTCGTGCTAAAGACCGACCAACCAGTAGCATATATAGTTTGCTAAGCAAAGCTAAGCAAAGCTAAGCAAATGCTAAGCATAGCTATGATATTTGAAGTATTTGTCGTGTGCAACTTAACCTTCATTTCTCTGTGTTTTGTTTGTATCGGGTATTATATAGTTAAAACTAAATCTTACTTGTTATATTATAAGATGGAGTGTGAGGAATTGCTCGAACAGTTGGGGGGTACACCCACTGGGGATTCCCCCAAGCGAGAGAAACTGGTGGCGTTGGCTGTTGGCGGCAAAGCCAAACATTACTTTGGAGACTACACTCCGGATAAAATTCACAAAATGTCAGCCGAAGAAATCGATAAGCTGTACGCTAGATACGAGTCCCGGCTCGGAGCAGAAATGACAAAGACAATAGGATCGGCTATGACCCAGATATATACCGGTATTGTGTCACACTTCCTTCCCATTCCACCAGAGCGCCGACTTTACCTGTGGGAGGACCTAGATAAAGACCCTTTTATCGAACACGCCGTGAGCTCTATCAGCTGCGGGCTGTACCACAAATATGGTATGTTGTTGGCTCCAGTGACGGCGGCGATTATCACGGCAAAACATTGTCAATTTGAGAGAAAGAATAATAATAATAGTATAGATGGATGCTGCACAGGAAACAGTGGGGGATACCCCCACACCCCCAACAGTGAGTTCACAGGAACCAGTGACCCCAGTGAGGGAAGTGACCAGGCAGAAGAATCCTAAGAGAGTAGCTGCCGGTAAAAAACGGTGGTGTAACCAACATAAAGTGACCAACCCAACCCGACTGTTGTTGGCTGTAGGTGTAACTGCTGCTTTGGTTATAACATGGTTATACGTGGGGGTACCCTCCCACAGTGAGCCACCACCCAACAGTGAGCCCCCCACCCCCACTATTGATCCGCATATCATGTTATAATTTTAATATTTTATATCATATACATAATGTCTGAGGGGAAAACGTTCGTCAACAACGCATACCACGCCACAGTGGTCGCTAGTCTAGCCGTAGGGTACGCTCGGTTGACTAAAATGGTGCTTAAACAACCAACTATCAAGCTAGATTTCAACCTGCAGGATATGGGTATGCTCATAATGAACCTTGGTATGGCGATGGCCACAAAAGACATCCTAGTAAAACAAGGAATAATACCTGATAATATAATGAAATAAATATAGGGATGGCCACGATAGCTATGATGGTTGGTGGGGCGTTAGTGAATGCCCTGGTATTTTCCAGGAGTAATTTCCTCTTCTCGAAACTACGAGATGATCACGCGGCTGAAATACAGGAAGAAAGGAAGCGACACGATCTCGCTACTGAGAAATTACAAAGAGCACAGGACGAGTACGTTAAAAAACGCCTCCAGAGGATCGATTTTATTAACGAACAACTCAAGCGTGAAAACCATGCCATTAAAACATTCTACGATGTCGATGAAGCAATGAAAGAATACTACCTACTAACTGGTAAACAATTGGAACCGCTCAATAAACCCACACTCGCTCAGTACTACACACCATCCAAGGGACAAATGAATCGTGAACTGGGCTTCATAGTGTTGGGTATAGCAGCTACTGCGTTGGTTGCGAAGCAATTAAACTAAAATACCTTTATAAGTAAACATGAGACCCGCTCCATACCGATGCGAATACATACTTATGGGGAAGACCGAGGCCTGTGGTAGGAAATGCAGGAATCAGGGGTTCTGTTGTTTCCATATGGGAAGTCCTAACTACACGTGTTCTGTGTGTGGTATCGGGGTTAAAGGGCACTACTGTTTATGTAAAGCTCACGGAGCGAACGTAGTCAGACATCAACTCATATACGAGAATAAAAAAGGCTACATAAAAGAACGTAGGCGACTGCTCAAGATAGCCACTTAAGAGTTACCTCCCCTTACTGTGAACCAATTAGACATTAGTTTTCTTAGGTGTAAACACGATGTCTACTGTGCGCGAGCTCAAGCGGGTCGCAAAACAGAGAGGTGTTATCGGGTATTCTAGAATGCGGAAGTCAGCATTGTTGAGATTACTAGGTTTAGAAGCCCCTCCTACGGTAAAACAATTAAAAGCTCAAGCAAAACAGCTTGGACACACGGGTTATTCAAACCTGGGGAGAGCCGGGTTAACCGCATTGTTATCACATGCCCCCGTAGCACGTCCCACTGTAAAACAACTGAAAGCCGAGGCACACGATTTAGGTTTAGGCGGGTATTCCCGTATGAGAAAACCACAGCTTGTAGAATTATTACGACAGAATAGAGCTATTGACCTACAGTTCGTGCGCACTGAGCGCGCTGTAGGCAACTATTTGAGAGGTTGGCGCATGCACGTTGATAGAAACATAGACATTACAGATATCAAGCCTCTGATAGCTGATAAGGTCAACCAGGAGCTAAATAACCTAGGAAGTATCAAGTTTCAGATCACAGTGAAAATGTCGCTCGATAAGGAGGGCTCCACAGGGGTCACTGAGTATGTTCAGCCTTACTTCCGAGGTCAACAAGAGGTCGCCACACATACAGAGACCATTGACGCATCAATCGATAATAGTTTTCAGCAGATACGAGAATACCTAGAACGCTACACACACTTGGGGTCCGGGTGGGCTGTAGATAAAATCGATAACGTCTATCTAGACATAGCTAACTACGTGCCGTTCAGAGGCGGGTCATACCTAGCCTTGCCCCCCTACTATAAGAACAAACAAGCCATAGTAAACGTTAAGAATAGAGGAAACGATTGCCTGAGGTTAGCTATCAGGTCAGCTTTATTTCCAGCTGACACTAATCCGAACAGGGCTTCTAATTATCCACAGGACGATGGGCTCAACTGGGATGGTATAGATGAACCCACCCCCATATCTCAGATCACTAAAGTAGAAAAACAGAATAATCTGGCTATAAATGTCTTTGGGCACGAAGGTAACACAACAATAGTACACAGGGTCAGCCCGGTGAAGGATCGCCAAGTTATCAATATATTCATGATCCAGCGAGGTGACAAGTATCACTACACATGGATAAAACACTTTAGCAGGCTGTTGTATGACCAATCAGCATACAAAGGAAAGACCCACTTCTGTGAACGATGTCTACACGGTTTCAGTCGAGCTGATTTATTAGAATCCCACCGGGATGATTGCCAAGGTGTGGGGCAGACGGCCATACGAGTCGAAATGCCTAAGGAAGGTGAAAATATCCTAAAATTCAGTAACCACAAGAACCAAATGTCTGTACCTTATATTATATACGCCGACTTCGAAGCCTTAGTTGTGGGTGGGGATTCCCCCAGTGGGGGTAGCTTCACCCACAAGACACAAGAGCATAAAGCCTGTTCGTTTGGATACATTGTCGTCCGTTGTGACGGGGAAACGAAAGCTCCGGTAGTGTATAGGGGCCCTGACGCGGCTGAAAGGTTTCTAAAGTGTTTGCAGGAGGAAGAAAAAATTATTAGGAATGCATTGTATAGAATCGCTCCCATGCGTATGACCCGAGCCGACAGGCTAGCTCACGCTAGTAGCACTAACTGTCACGTGTGCGACTCACCACTTAACGGTGATTCGGTGAGAGATCACTGCCACATAACTGGTAAGTATAGAGGCGCCGCTCACAACGCGTGCAACCTCAAGCTTAAAATCAACCCTAAGACAATAAACATCCCCGTTGTCTTTCACAATTTGAGAGGGTACGACTCACACTTGATCATGCAGGCCATCGCGAAAATCGATGGTAATATAACGTGCATCCCCAACAACATGGAAAGATACATCTCCTTCAGCTTAAACGGACTTAGGTTCATTGACTCGTTTCAGTTCCTCCTGTCGTCACTCGACAGTCTGGTCAAGGCCAACAATACCTTCCCTATCACCGATCGATACACAGACGCCGAGACTAGACCCCTGCTTATGAGGAAGGGTGTGTACCCCTATGAGTACATGGATAGTTGGGCCAAGTTCACCGAGACCAGACTACCCCCTATTGACTGCTTTTATAGCAAGCTGAATGAGGCGTCCGTCTCACGAGATGATTACTCGCACGCGACTAACGTATGGAATAAACTGGGTTGTAAGAACCTGGGTGATTATCACGACCTGTACTTGAGGACAGATGTACTGCTGTTAGCCGACGTGTTTGAGAGGTTCAGGCGGACCTGTTTCAAGCAGTATAAACTCGACCCCGCATGGTATTACACCAGCCCAGGTCTGTCGTGGGACGCCTTGCTTAAAAAGACCGGAGTTAATTTGGAATTGCTCACAGATTACGACATGCACCTATTCATTGAGAAAGGCTTGCGAGGTGGGATTTCCATGGCATCCAAACGATACGCGAAAGCAAATAATCAATACGTGAAAGGTTACGATCCTAACAAACCAACCAATCACATTCTCTACCTCGACGCAAACAACCTGTACGGCTGGGCCATGAGTCAGTATCTACCTACAGGGGGATTCGAATGGGTACCCCACGTTGATGTTATGGGGGTTGCACCAGATTCGAACAAAGGTTATATCCTCGAGGTTGACCTAGAGTATCCCAAGGAATTACACACATCGCACAACAGCTACCCCCTGGCCCCCGAACGAATGAGGGTTAACCCAGACTGGATGTCTGAGTACCAACATAACTTGTCAGGTGGGCGTGTGACAGACGTTGAAAAACTCATGCCTAACTTAATGAATAAGACCAAGTACATCGTTCACTATCGCAACCTACAGCTGTACCTGTCGTTGGGTATGAGGCTGACCAAAATACACAGGGTGCTCATGTTCGACCAGAGTCCATGGATGGAGCCCTACATCAGAATGAACACAGACCTACGAAAAAAAGCCACCAGTGATTTTGAGAAAAATCTCTACAAGCTCATGAACAACTCGGTGTTTGGTAAGACTATGGAGAACCTGAGGAAACGCGTGACCGTGAAGCTGGTTCGGTCGAGTGAGGAAGACAAGCTCAGGAGATTGATAGCCAGTCCGGCATTCAACCGTAGTAAGATATTCACAGACAACCTGGTTGCCCTACACATGAAGAAAAGCCACATAAAATTTAACCGGCCTGTTTACGTGGGGATGAGCATCCTCGATTTATCCAAACACCTGATGTACGACTTTTACTACAACGAGCTCAAGAAACAGTACGGCGACAGGTGTGAAGTGCTGTACACTGACACGGATTCCCTGCTGATGGAGATTCGAACCGAGGACGTGTACGAGGACATGAAAAAACACCTCGATTTATACGACACCAGCGACTACCCTAAGACCCATGCTATACACAGTACGGTAAATAAAAAGGTCCTAGGTAAGATGAAGGACGAGTGTGCTGGCACGCCCATAGCCGAGTACATAGGTTTGAGACCTAAGATGTACTCCATACTGAAAGCCGACAATAGTGAGATCCGGAAGGCGAAGGGGGTTAAGAAGTATGTGGTGAAACAACACATCAAACACGCCAGATTCAAGGAAGCCCTGTTCAAGACCCGTACCTTTAGACATAAAATGAACACACTTAGAAGTGATGGGCATAAGATATACGGACTGACTATAAACAAGACGTCCCTATCGCCTATGGACACGAAACGTTGGATAGCTATTGATGGAATAAACACAGCCCGCGTGGGTACTGGAAAGGAGCTAGCGCAGTAGATAAGCTAGCTAAACTAGCGCGAGTACCCCCGGAGGAAGCCAAAGCGTGGCTTGAAAAACAAGCCCTGTGGCAGATCTATTTGCCGGCACCACGCTACGTGCCTAGAAGGAGGTTCGGTATTAACATACCTAATAGCATTCACCAGGCAGACCTACTGTTCCTACCCCACGACAAGAGGTACAAGTATGCCTTAACCGTAGTGGATGTAGCCAGTCGTTACAAGGAAGCCGAACCCTTGACCACGAAAGATTCGGCCCAGGTAGCCAGAGGATTTGAACGCATATACAAACGCAGCCCACTGACGTGGCCAACAGAGCTGCAAGTTGACCCCGGACGGGAGTTCATGGGTGCCGTGTCACAACTGCTAGCCAAACACGATACAAAGGTCAGGCGTGGCACGGCCGGAGCCCATCGCAGCCAAGCCATAGTTGAGAGATTTAATAGGACTTTGGCTGAGCGCTTGTTCGGCTATCAGTATGCTAGGGAGATGGTCACCCCTGGAAAACGATCGACTGAATGGGTCACGAGGTTACCCAAGGTGGTGTCGGCAATCAACCATGAAGTCACCCGTCTCACCGGTAAGAAACCGGCAGACGCTATCAAATTAAAATCAATAGTTGCAGAGTCGGCCGCTCCATTGCGTGAGAAGGAGAAACAAATACCAGATAGGGCCTTAGTGAGGTATCTATACCAGCCGGGGGAACACGAGGGCGATAGCCGTAAGCGAGCCACCGATCCTATATGGTCAGTCAAAACTTACAACATAGATAAAGTGGATATAAAAGCCGACGAACCTAACTTGTACTACTTGAGGGATGGGCCGGGTAGGGGGTTTGTAAGAGAAGAATTATTGATCGTACCGTACGGCACAGTGTTACCTCCTACCAAGGCACAGTAATTTTGTAGTAGGGGTAATAGTAGCAAGAGCTAATGGCCCAACCAAAGCCTTATTTACTAAATAAGGCTTTGTAGAGGGGTTTTATGAAAGTGTTTTAGAACCCCTATTACCTATACTACTCAGTCTTCATGACTCCATGGTGTCATGAGAGGGAATCATGGACATATTTTGTGAAGTCAACTGCTGAATGAAACTTTCATCAAGTGTTTAATAATGTTAAAACAAGGTGAAGGTATTTAGTCCACCGTGAGCACATACCTGGCAAACTATAAACTAAGTCGTTTTAAGCAACAGCAAATTACAAGCTTACATTATCTGAACTTAAGTGTACTTTAAGTGTATTTCTATCACGTATATTGGGACGACAAGCCATATCCTCCCCCTGTGTAATTCACCTAAAGGACTATCTTATCTTAGCTGCTATCTCTACACCCCCAGCCTTACCCCTGCCACTCCCACTGTCTGTGACACCTGTCCTGGTTTTGCTTTTGAGATGACCCCTCCTTGTTTTGCAATGGTCATAGCAAGACTCCAGTTCTAGCTACATCCTTAATAGTTTCAGTATTTAAATGATTATTTTCATCAGCTGTATTATAATGCTAATTTGAAAACAGGCATTTAAAATGTGTCCTTTGTAATGCAATATCATCCCACACTAATTTGCACAAAGCGATGGTCTGTACCAGATAAATTGCTTTCAACAATTTAAAATACATATGGCTAATATCTGCTGTAGTCTCTCCTCAGTAAAGTCTCTTTTCTATGTTTCCTATCTCCCTGCCACTGAGACTGTAGTTAGGCCAAATTTAATTTAACAGATTTTTTATACTTTCACATATTAGGTACACAAATTATAGATGTAAAAACATTTCTTTGTCCATTCCTCTGACACCTGACCTCTTGGTCCCTGAGAGTGAGAGTTTTTGTCCTTACCATGGTTTATCAACCTCAGTAGGATCATGAGTCTTTTCATCATCTTCACCAATACCTACAGGATTCCTCCACATTTGACAGTCCCTCCAGTTGTTCCAATGTGCAGTTCATCAATCCCTCCTACTTCAGCATTGCCTTTGTGCTCTTCAACTTCACCTGTTTTCATGACTGCTTTCAGTCTATATAATCACTATAATCTGTTTCTCTTTGCCTGCATCATTGATCATGTCTACAGACGGAACTGGACTTAATCAACTCTGGATTCATCAGCCACATCATCCTGACTTCCACAAACCATGCCTGCTCCTTCAACAATCCTGTAATGTCGATCCACCTTCATTCTGTTGTTCTTTGGTTGGTATCAGCTGGTATCTTTCCAGTGTGTTCATCTGCCCTTAATGTTGTCGAGGTTGGGGACTCTGCAGGGTATTTATCTACTTAGATGTCCAGTTTGTGTATTCCTTTTCAGCTGACTCTACCCATTTCTGGAGTTCTTTGTAACTAGTACCCTCTAATGTCATGCCAACTTTTGGATTTCAATACTTGTCAGTGGCAGCTATGTGACTCATGGATTTGGGGCCATTGTACTGGCCATTGCCATGATACCAATGTTCTAGCAATGCTGAACCATCTTTATACTGTTGTAGTTGTTTTGTGTTCCATAATTGGTTCTGGACATAGTGTGTCCCAGAGAAAACATTATGTTATGGCTTAAGCCTGAAAAAACAGTCTGAGAACCGAGCCTTTGACTCTTCATTGAAACGATACATGGTGTGGCAATGGATATTCGAATCTATTAGACATTATTTCAGGCCATTTTGACATAAACTGCTGAACTTTTAGGCACCAAATGTGATTTGAAATCGGATGCTGTGGACACAGAAGATTATGAACTCTGTCTCTCCTCATTGGTTGTATCTGGCTTTTTCTCACGATCATACAACAAGGTGACTCTGATCCCAAAGAAGTGTATTTTCACGAACCAATCAAGCCAAGTCATGATATATGTTTCTTCAGTTTGACTTAAGAGGAATCCACTGCCAGTAGAAACTTCTGCTTGATGTGAAAGGTGACTAATGGGAGCTGGTGGTCAGGCTTGCTGACTTGTTTGACACATCGTATCCCAGTTGTGTAGATCAGTGCTCATGCTGTTGATTACTAGACTGTCTGGTTCAGACTTAGTCGTGTGCAGACCACCGTCATATAGCTGGAACATTGCTGAGTGAGGTGTTAAATAACCAACCAAACAATCCTTCTATTTGGCATTTCCATGGCCCCATGGCTGTTGACACAGCTGATGAAGCCCATTGCATAGTATCTACATCGTCAAGGAATCATCTTGGAAGTTGACATCAACAATAGTATTCAGGTTAAAGAAGGATCACCAGATGACTACCACGTTGCTTCATCATCTTGGCTGGATCATCAAGAAGTCAATGCTTGTTGTGATCAAACAGCTACAGTTGTTTGGACCACTTTCAACACGCACCAGGGGAAAATACTTCTCCTTCCAGCAATGGACAAAAATCTCCAGATAAATCTCTTCATCACTGACAGGAGCTTCTTGACCTTTCATGTCAGCTGCAGTTCTAACATTCAGATTGCAGCTATGTCCAATCCCAGGCCATTCCTGCAGATCAGTGACTGCTGATCCATCTCCAGTGTTACCTCTGTGAGAACCTTCTGTGGTGGTTGGTGAATCAGAGTAACAGAGTTTGTTTGACTCTGCCCGTAAATTCCCATACTCTGATCATTCTTCACTCAGTCATCACCCCAGTTTTTTCATCTGAATGTTTTTCACAGCTAAATAAATTGTTGATTGCTTGGAGGTCACATGCAATGCAAAGCACAACTGTGAAGATTCTGACCTTTCTTTATGGACTTACAGTAACAAATTATCATGAATGCAAATTCAACTTACAAACTTGATATATAATGTAATGAAAAAAAGCCTGTGAAGTCAGACTTCAAACAATTCGCTAATTTCACTGTAGTCCATTGGGTGAAAAGTTTTCAAAAGCTGTGCTGTGCTTCGGCCATAGCGCATGCGCAGTGATTTGTTTTGCATGGCTTGAACCAGGATGGCGACTCATAGAAACACAGCAAGTGATGCATGCAGGGATCGCTGTAGTCAAAGTTGAAGAATAAAAGATGTTTCTTGTGATTACAAGCATCTTGAGTCTGCAATAATACTTGGTTGCAGATATGCAAACCAAGTTTGCAAGAAAGTGTATCATTAGAAATGCTGATTTCATTATTAAAATTTTCTTGGCTTGAAAACTGAAATGTTTTTGTACTTGTCTGTGGAAACATGGAAATGTTGATTATGTCGCAGACAAAGCTGAATATCCGTTTTATTGACACCTGTTTTATTGACCTGTCTGACTGTCTACTAATGACAATATGCAATACACAACTTCAATCATTGATCACATGCAATTTGAACTTGACACTAATTAGGCTATACACCATATACAAAATGCATTGATTTATGGCTCGTCTCATGATTTCTGTTGCACGCTATATAATTACACAGAACAGGCTGATGTGATACTTGCAAACATGGCATGTCTGTGGGTTGTAAACAAACTGCATCCAATTTTCTCGGATGACTGGATCGGACGGAAACCGCTGCAGACTCAGATTTTGAGTTTCAAGTCCTGCTTTGTATTTCAGTGAACGCCAGTTTCCATCGCACGGTTGTTCACCATCTCAGTATTTATTTATTGGATAGAACACAAATGTAAGAGCATGAATTTACAAAACCCAACATTTCCATATACTTTCTTTATGGATAACAACTTCTTCTATTGTATATGATGCAGCATTTCGGTATGGATTCTTATACCAGTATCACTCTTACTTGACAATGGTATGTGAATCTGTACTTAAATGTTGCATCATATAATAATATACAATAAAAGAAGTTGTTATACATAAAAGAATCTTACTTTCTTATTACCCACGATACTTCTAAAATGCCAGTCAAACAAATCATCTCTATATACACACAATGGGCCCTCTGCATATTGACAAATGAACCAGCCAATGAAAGCCTTTGTTACACTTGAATGCACATCCACCTGCTCTGACCAGGTTCAGTCTCCCGGGTGCATCGTTTCAAGGAAGTAAACCCAAGTACAAAATATTACACTTTTCTTCAAAATTGTAATATTAAAAATTTGTCTATTTGTTTTTTCACATTCAGCAATGTATATCATAATGCTTATCTTATCTGACGTGATAGATTCTTACCTGACCCCACTACACAGATTATGGTGAGCTGTTCAAAGGACAAAACTTTGTTCCAGTTGGCCTCCACACTGCTATCTAAAGTAGAATTGAAAATGCATAATATTAGAAATAAATGTCAAAAGTATGTCAGTTTTGGAGATGGCCCAGTGTATTTTCCAGTTCCCTTATTCTCAAAACGTTCGCAGCCATAAGAATTCTTAACTTTGATCGTAGCCAGTGTGTTAAGAATGGGCTTAAGAAGTTCATAGGGCTACAACCGTTTCAAGAATAGCTAGTCAGGAGTCTAAGGATACAGATGGTAGGATCAAATCATCTCTTTCAATGTTGAAAACTGCCATTTTTGCTCATTTACGCTTCTCATACGTAATAGAACATTCCAGCAGCAAAGTAAGAGTAAGAACACAGCTAGCTGGTCATTAGAACATAAAGTCTCTAAATGGCATTTACAGATAACTTTTTGGGTCGTTGAGTTTTTAATACTCATTTTTGTTCATCTCAGTTAGATATCCTAATTTTCCTTTGAGCAACCAAACAAATTGTGCCCACCTCACTCAAACTCAATTGAGTTATGTAATGAAGTTCAAATGTTGATTTATGTGTGTGTTATTTATATTTGATCTGTAATATGTGAAGTGATTAAAGAAAGACTGCAAATTGCCAAGTTTGTGTCCTGCAATAGAACCTTTCTTTATCCCTTGATTATTTATATATTCTCAGTAAATTCCATCGTATTTTAGTGTGCATGCATGAAAAATAATATTCAGTGAGTATTTACAAGCGTTCAAGCATGCTTGCATGTACTAGATGTAATAGGAATTGAGTTTTCTCCTACATGATTGCATAATTTACACATATGCAGCTTATCTGTACCTCCACATTCAACAATGGTACACATCAGAAATAGATTTTGTGTGTTGATACAGAAGTTGATATACATAAAACTCTTTTCCTAATTTGAGCGTGTCTGATGACTTTGATACTGATATTTTATAGTTTTCCCCCGACTTCAACTCGGCCACTTTTACTTCCTCATCCTTTGTCATATTTGTATAGAAGCTCGCCAGTTGGTGACTGAAATTACTTTCCTTGTTGAGGATGTTTTGTACCATCATTTCCATACTGACCAGTAGATCACAAATACAAGCGCACTCTGGCCAACTCAGACTCTGTCTTTCTTGGATTGGTGCATATACTGGACTGAACTTACATTCCCGAAGTAATCCTTTGTAGGAAAGTTCTGTATAACATTAGACTGCTGTCTAATTCAGACTTTTTAGTCAGCCCCAAGTCAGTTTGAATTAAAGTGCACTGTGTGTTCACTACAACATGTGCAAGGATGTGATTTAAGAAATCCTATTTGGAAAATATTAATTTTTAACTCAAGTGTCTTATCAGCTTTTGTAAAGTGGCATTAATCATGCAGGCGTTTTTGTGAACTACATATTCCAGCTCATAGTGTGAAGGTTTGCTGAAGAGTGGGCAGTACAAATATTTGAATATCTGTGTCAGTTACAGTCAGCCACTGTCCTAATTCCGAATGTCACAGTGACATATTTGTTAACTCTTTTCAACCCTTTCCTTGATTGAGGAAGTTTAGTTTGACATCACATTCAAATATATTCCAGCTATATGACAGTGGTTTTTAAATAATTATGTCTGGACCACACAATCCAGTGATCAACATGAGCATCGATTTATACAGTTAGGATATGATATGTGTTTGCCAAGTCAGTGAGTCTGACCGCCTTATCTCATTAATGTCCTTTTATGACAAGTATGGGTTACTGAAGATCAGTTCTAGCCCAGATCTTCACAGGTACCCACACTTTGAAGGCAAACAGAATTCAAAATCCATCATGTACAGAAGCACACTTTACAAGTTTGATTTTTTATGAAATTCCTTGTTTGTGTCATATCATCAACTGAAATTATTGGAAAGGATATTTAAATCACCTGTCATTTAATGTGTGTTGGATATTTTTTTCATATTTCCTTTGAGAATTTTATTGCAAAAATAGTATGATTGTTATTACAGGTATCTGTTTTCTGTCAAATCAGCTATGACAATTTTAAAACATCCCAGCTAGCCCTGGAATAATTTAAGATGTTTTATACTGTACACAAACAAGAGTTTTGAAGTGAACTGTCCACCATACTGGATTGTGTTTTCATATCACATTACATGTAGTGTGTAAATGGGTTATGAGGAGCCTACTATACATCACATTTCAGACACAGCTGTAATGGACACATTAGTGAATTCCACAAATATTTTAGAAACTTTAAATTGTCAATATGAAATCATATGTTAGTTCTGACAACAAACACAGTGCTTGGGAAAGAAGAACTTGTTTGAAATACAAACAGTGGATTTTTGTTTGGAATGACAAACTCTCATTTTTAGAAGGAGGTCAATGGATACAAATAGCCTGCTTCAGACTTTGTTCGCAAACAAACATTCTCAGACAATTTGTGACTTGCTATCAACCATTGCATGAATTGTTGCACTGATTTTCATCCCTCTGACTAAGAAAGCATGTACCCTGACCTCGCAGCCAGTATGTAGTGTAAGCTATCTTTGTGAGTGACCCATTGTGACATCAAACTAAGTTGTTGTGTTGTGTATACATGGACTGCTTGTTACAGCGAATATAGTAATATATACCATATTTATGTGTTGTGATTTTTTGTGGAAAATAACTAAAAAAGTGTATAGTTTGTAACAGATGGCACATTATTGCAAGTTATTGGTCAGATTCATGACTAGACAATTTGACAGCAGGGCTCAGTATACTGTGTGCTTGTCGTAGATAAGCATATGGTCCTACTCACAAGGGAAGTAACTCTTACAGAAATACTCGACTGTTCCTCGTAAAACTTCAATGAAATGATGATGTTGTAAACATCATAATTTGTGTAGAAGTTGAAGTAGTAGAACGCTCTGCCTTAGGCAAACTAGGAATGTGATTGTATATCACAATATCAGTGGATGAATAAATTGTCAGTGCAACTCTTAATCAATACAAATTTCTAGAAACTTAAGTAATGCTACGGAAAAGTTACATTTGGTAGGATAACCATTCTAAGGGTAAATAAATAGTAAGAAAATTCAGCTTTATGCATTTGATGGATCAGGCCTGTTGGTCATAGACATGTTGATTAATTACAGGTCTTGAAAAGTATGTTTAGTATATACACATGTAGAATAACTAACTTAGTTTTTAACTGATATATCAATAACTTTTGATGTTAAGCTCTCTTATCACTTGCACTTCAACATCTCACTCAATTCCTCCAGTAAGTTCAATGCTAGTATAACTGTAAGGAGGAAGATCAGTTATAATGACCCTCAGAAGGCAGATTGAAATTTTAACTTATGCTGGTTGGTAAGTTTGTCGTTTAACACCTCACTTGGCAAGATTTCCCGCTATATGAAGACAGTCTGTAAACAACAAAGTCTGGAACAACAATCTGGTGATCAACACCATGAGCATCAATCTACACAAATGTGATTCAATAGCGTGTCAACCAAGTTAGTGAGTAAAGCTGATTTTTAAGAGGTAAATACATTGACATCTTGGCCCATATCTAGAGTTCAGTGGAGTGGTAGTAATTTGTTCTCTCATCTGTAGCAGAGAATTTGAAAATGCAATAGAGAATTTTGCAAAACTTATGACCTCCTCAAGAATCCTGTAACTTGTAAGTCCACAGTACTTTTCTTTACATTAGTAACTCTACCTTGTAGTTCTACCTTTAGTTGTTAGCAATCTATAGCCAATGCAATTTTATATTGTATTGTCCTCTGTAGTTAAAGTGTTACAGATTTTTAATATCTATCTGTGATAGTCTAGTTGTTTTACTGTCTTTCATTGATAGATTTTTTGCCATTTACCGTTCACTATAATGTATTAATATGATTGGTTCTCGTCACGATATGAATAAAATATTGCTTATGTGACCATAAATTTCTACTCACTCACTCACTTCCTTGTAGTATGTGCAATCACTAATAAACGTATTCTCTCTGTTCTTAAATGTCAGCCTCAAGACCTTGTGACAAAGATCGTTTGCTCAATGCAGTCCATTCTTGTGTGGCTGCTGCCATAGCTGGAATATTGCTGAGTGTGGCGTAAAACTAAACATGCTTCTGTGACCCTCTCCATCCCTTTCTGTGTTTAAGTCTGAGCTTAGAAATCAACTCTTTCCCAAATGCTTCTCCTGACTTAATGATATTCGTTGTATCTGCTTGAGCAACCATATTGTGAATGGAAGCCACTGCCCAGAACATGCACTTATTACCATTATAATAGTCTGCTGGTTAGCCAATGAAATCTTCTTTCTCATAGACCATCTTATTCCCACACGGATTCTGGGTTACAAGTTCTCCCCAATAACTGCGGTTTTTATTGGAGGCTCTGTAATGGATTGGGTGGTGATGTTGTTGGTTTTAGGTCACTGAACTCATAATACCAATGACAGGATCATCAAGTATCTAGTCAGTCACTTGTAAGCTTCTACCAGTCAGTTGCACTTTTAATGAGTGAAGTGTTAAACAACAAAAACCAACTCTGTCTTCTATGAAGGAAATTTGAAAGTTTGAGTGTATTTCAGTTTGTTTAATGGGAGTGAGAGTGAGTACAGCAGATGCCTGTATCCCCTGGGTGTAATATATGTAGCTGACGCTGTTTCACAGTTTTGTAACCTTGATGTTTGTTATCAATACTGGGAACAGTTGGCCACCTAGTCCTGTAGCTGGTGTGATGGTGTAAAGAGCTATAGCACAGATGTACTGTGTATGTTGTGTGTCACTTGAAGCCACCTGACAATATACAGTATGGACATTGAGACCTGATTTCCAGTGTCCTGATCACACTGATGACTATGGGTGCTGTTGTCATCTTATCAAAAGTGGGTGCTGCTGTTGCAGGGATATCTCTGACTAAGGTTGGTGCTATTGTAGGAATGTGTCTGACTAAGGTTTTTGCTGCTGTAGTATTATCTTGATGTTGGGTTCTACTTTAAGGATATCTCTGACTAAGGTGGGTGCTGTTGCAGGGATATCACTTGACTAAAGAGGGTGCTACTTTTAGGATATCTCTGATCAAGGTGGGTGCTAATGTTGGGATATCTCTATGTTGGATGCTAATGTAGGAATATCTCTGACTAAGGTTTGTGCTATTGTGCTATTATCTCTATGTAGGATGCTATTGTAGGAATATCTGTGACTAAGGTGGGTGCTATTATAGGGATATCTCTGACTAAGGTTTGTGCTATTGTAGTATATTCTCCATGTTGGATGCTATTGTAGGAATATCTTTGACTATGGTGGGTGCTGTCTTTGGGATATAACTGGCTATTGTTGGTGCTATAGTGTTGTCTCTGACTAGACAGATGTATTGTGTTAATAATCAGATCAAAGGGTCATTGTTGTCAAAATAGGGTTATCTCTGATAAATGTGGGTGTTGCTATTGAGTTATCCCTGATCCTTCATCACCACGAAATATGTACATAATCCCAGCTTTAGATGCAGTTGTGCCTATGTACCTGATCTAGGCCAGTGACACCAAGAAACATGTAGATGCATTGCAGTGAGGACACTCAGAAATGAGGTTCTTGTTGTATGAGCAGGTTTGGATAATAAACTTTATCAACACATACTGGGCACTGTGACAATAGTTGTAGGTCTCCCATATGCATGCATGGCTAATTTTTTTCCACTGCAAAAGTGCTGTGTAGAAGCATCATGTGCATCAGACAAGTTTATATTTTCACCTTTTTGTCTGAATTTATAGGAAAATATACATGGATCCAAGACCTCTGAAAATTACTTCAGTCATCTTCTTTTATTCTTACCTGTGCTGTACATGCAGATCCTTTGAGCCAGGAAGTGCAGATTGCCATATACTGCAGCTTGATGGCTGTCTGTAGCACAGGACTACAGGTGTTAAATCAACCCAGGTAGTGCAACAGATGTAAGGGACACAAGTGATGCATAATACAGGATGTACACGGTGGTTACTTACAAGCATTATATTGAGGTTTACCTAAACCAAATAAACTGTGTAATAATTATTACTAGTTATGATGCAGATTGTTGGTATTATAGAGTATGTATGTTGGCTGTCCTCAGCTTGACTGCAGTCTGTCTGGAAACAGAGGGTTCAACTGTTTATTCAATATTCAAATGAGTATGTCGTCAGTGTGAAACAGCTCAGCTATACATCAGCCTGCAGGAAATAGATGAGGAAATGACATCAAGCACACTGTTTGCTGGTGGGGGATATGTCATGTGTTAGAGTGTGCTAGGTGGTTTTGCTGTAATCATTTCTGTGGATGTTCTGTAGGTTGTGCTGTGTATGTGGACCATTTCAGTGTACACTGACCATACAGAGAGTATTTTCTCTATTTGGATGATGTGGATCTTTCTGCGAGTCAAGATGACATAGAACCTGTTGAGGAGTTGTTTTGGTGCCATTAAGGTATATATGTGGGACTCTCCTGATTGAAGTTGGATTGATTTCTAAAACAACCATGCGATAATATTGCAGTAGTCAGGCTGGATTCATTATATTCCTGAGTCTGTTTCATATAGTTGGTGTTGAATTCTTTGATTTAACTAATTTCTGATATTCAGATTTTGAAGACCAGAGAAGGATGGTGAGGAGGATTGACTGTTTGATTGTAACCTAAGATGACAATGCATGGATAGTGCTTTGATTTGTTGTTGTTTAATATTACTCTGTTGTTGTTCATGAGAATTTATGAACTACAAAACATAATTGTAATAGCAGGCAGTTGTTCTCAAATTACATTTCACTAAGACGTGAAACGTATGGCAATTTATCAGGTACCCAGCTGAGTTTTATATCATAAACTAGTGATCAAGGAATCAGACATCACATTATAGGAGCTTGCAAAGTATCAATCATGATAAGATGATTGATTTGTAATCAGAGGTATTAGATACAACAGAAAACCAGCTGTGACTTTGTGGGATGACATGTGAAGTAGTTGAAAAAGGCTGTGACAAAACTATGAATGTTGGTAAATGATAGTTAAAAGCATAATATTCTGTGGTAGTTTTTTTTCAGTAAATATAGTTTTGGAAAATGGTAACAGCAGAGGAAAACTGTAAACAAAAACAAGAATGTACATTTATCAGTTGTGTTCATGTTAAGTTTTAAACAGAATTTAATGTTACTAATAAACTGATGCAGTTTGGTCGTCCACCAGGTCTAAGAAAACAAGATGTCCTTGAAAATTTAGGTTTAGGACTGACTGCCTAACCCAGCTATGTCACATACGATGATCTTGTACAGTTGTAGTGTCCTTTATCTTGGTGATAAGATGCAACACAGCGTGATGAATATGTGAAGACTTTTTTGTGCGAGACCTGTCACATAGTCAAGCTAATTTACATTTCATTAACATGTTCACTGTGGACACTTAAAGCGTTGATCCTGTATGCAGTTTTGACATTGAGATGTTTTCAAAATCATACCAAGGTCTGGTAGGTTAATATGTTTTTTATTAAATAAAAGGAAAGCTAATCAGAAACATTTGAAGGGAACATTGTTGAAACAATCCGTGTCCATGCCAGGGGTCTAGAAATGTATATTGGTATATTTAAATTGTGGTCTCGCCATGATGATATGGACATAAACACATTCAAGTGTGTTTCAGTAAATATGTGGTCTGATTTATTGCCTAGGTCAGTGAAGCTGGATTGCTCAGTGTGTCTGCATCGTGTTTCAGATTGGGTACAATGACAAACAGTTGTGGGAGCAGTCCGTGGAAATGAAACTGCAGAAGGTAAGGCATGCCAGATTCTGCCAACTCAAGAATAGTGAAAGCATATTTGTACTACCACATGCAGACTCTGGTGTTTATTACAAAGTCTTATAGTTATAACATGCAATCAATTTGTACCCAAGACGATATTGTCCTATAGTTAATCAACGTAAGAAGCGGACATTGCAGACGTAACATTCATCTGATAACACTACTCACTTCAAACTGTTCAGATAATACATGACACGGCATACATGACTGTTCACATAACACTGCCAACATGAGACCATTCAGGGGTTTATAATCACAAAACACTTCTAATATAACAATATATAAAAATAGAATCTGTGTAAAGCACTGTGTCTATTCTATCTGATGTACAATGTTCTGTGTGTGAATTACTCATGATACTCTATGTACAATATCTAATTTTCAGCGACCCACAGTACTCAATGCACCAAGAAAAAGTGCACGGTTAAAAACTGAATTCATAGATGTGGATCTCATTCGAGGTAAGCAGAAATGAAATGGTTACTCTTTACAGCCTTTTGCTATTTACAGTTTTGGCATTTTTATTTTTGTTGTTGTTTTTCCATGGAACATTTTGGTGTTAGTCTAGTGGTGGGGCAGGCTTTGTTTCCAGAGCAGAACTCAAACACCATTCAATATTTTTCTGCAAAACTTGGTAGATATGTGTGGCAGACCCCAAAGTGGTGCCTTTTGCTATTTACAGGTTTTTGTGATTTCTTATTTTCTCGGTTTCCATGGAAATGTTTCAGACTTAGTCTGAAAATGGACAAATGGGCTTTGTTTCCGCAGCAGAACTCAAAAACTTCTTAATATCTGTCAGTGTAACTTGGTGGATATATGTGGCAGGCCCTAAAGTGGTGCCTTTTGGTATTTACAAGTTTTTGTCAATTCTTATTTTCTTGGTTGCCATGGAAATGTTTCAGACAGAGTCTCAAAAGTGAGAGGTGTGTTTCATTTCCAGAGCAGAACTCAAAAACGTCTTAACATCTGTTAGTAAAACTTGGTAGATATGTGTGGCAGACCCCAAAGTGGTGCCTTTTGGTTTTTAAAGGTTTTTCTGATTTATTGTTTTCTTGGTTTCCATGGAAACATTTTGGACTTAGTCTGAAAATGGAGGGGTGGGCTTCGTTCCCAGAGCACAACTCGAAAACCATTTTATATCTTTCAACAGATCTTGGCAGATATATGAAATTGTGACTTTGCTGGTTACAGATATGTGGCATTTATAATTTTCATGAATTCCATGGAAACAATTCAAACTTAGTCTAAAAACACAATGAGTAACTCTCGGACTATTTGTCCTTTCAAACATGTGGGGGCCGGGGGGATATATCATCTTCTGATGACTCTTGTTGTGATTTATTATTTTCTTGGTTTCCATGGAAATGTTATGGACTTTGTCCCAAAATGGAGTGACGGGCTTCATTTCCAGAGCAGAACTGAAAAACTCTCCTATATTTTTCTGCAAAACTTGGTAGATATACCTTAGGCTAGATATAGCCTAAAGTGATGCCTTTTACTATTTACAGGTTTTTGTGATTTATTAGTTTTGGGTTTTCATGGAAACAATTCGGACTTAGTCTCAAAAGGGAGGGATGGGCTTCATTTCTGGAGCAGAACTCACAAACTCCTTAATATCTTTCTGCGAAACTTTGCAGATATGTGAGGTAGATCCTTAAGTTGTACCTTTTGCTATTTACACATTTTGATGAAATATCATTTTCCCATTTTCCATGGAAGCAATTCCGACCTAGTCTCAATAGGGAGAGATGGGCTTCTTTTCATATCTTTCAGCAAAACTTGCCAGATATGTGAGGCAGACTTTAAAGTGGTGCCTTTTGCTATTTGCAGATATTGTTATTTATCATTTTCCCAGTTTCCATTGAAATGATTCTGACTAAATCTCAAAATGGAGGGATGGACTTTGTTTCCGGAGAACAACTTGAAAACAATTTAATATCTTTCAACAAAACTTGGCAGATATGTGAGGCAGACACCAAAGTGGTGCTTTTAGCTGTTTACAAAGTTTGGACAGTTTTATTTCTTCGGTTTCCATTGAAACAATTCAGACTTGGTCTCAAAATGGCGGGATGCTCTTCGTTTCCAGAGCACAACTCAAAAATCATTTCATATCTTTCAACAGATCTTGGCAGATATATGAGACAGATCTTGAAGTAGTGCCTTTTGCTATTTACAGATTTATTGCGTTTATATTTTTCATGATTTCCTTGGAAGCGATTCAAACTTAGTCTAAAAACACATGAAGTAACTGTCAGATGATTTGTCCTTTCAAATATGTTGGGTCCGGAGGGATATGTCGTCTTCTGATGACTCTTGTATGATGTTCCAATCGTCACTGTTTTGTTAATAAAGTTAATTATTCATGTCATGAAAACATTCTTGTTTTCTTGTTAAGAGGTGATTTCAGAAATGTAAAATAGTCATGATACTGGATGACTGGCAAAGGTAACAAAAATACTAAGAAGAATTAGAAATTCTGTCAGTTTAAACTTGTCTGTTATTTCAGTAATATGAGTGCAGTTTCCCATTTGCTGCAGGTTCTACATTCTCGAAGGCCAAGCCAAAGGTATCATGGACGTCCATTACAGGTTATGCCATCATTCGTGCATTGCTTCTGCCGGTATACTTCAGATGGTATGTAACAAGAGTGATAAAAAACAATGTGCTTTAGACAGTATATATTCAAGAAAGAAATATTATTCATTAGCATATCCAAACCCACATGAAGAACTTTTCCTAATGATATACAGAGATAGAAATGTATTTTAGCATAATATTTTTCCTTATCCTGACTCATGCTTATTACGCTTATCTCCTCCCTCTATGCGAAGGTAATGGAACACTTGAAATCCCTTGGTTCCCTTCAAGGGGTACCTGAGAAGTTGAAGCAGACATACAATACACTCACCCACCGGAAACCTCCCTTTCCCGCCATTATGGTCACATAACCAGCCATGCTTGCCACTCTCTCTTTCTTTTATCGCCTGAAAAGTATGGTTGGAGGCACTTTGGCACCTAATATGGCGATACGTTTTTGCTTATCTAAATTGTGTAGTAAGCGGTTTTTGGTTTGTATTTGCTGTCGTCATTACGTAAAACTTACGTATACTGCTCAAAGGTGTGCGAGAGACTTACAACATAGGCTGTCATTAGTCATATCTAAATTGGTTGATTCTGTGTCTTGTAACCGTATGTTGATATCAGCTGACATTCATAATTTTAGTGATCATCCTTATGTACCATGGGGGCGTGGTCAAGATATCAGTGAGACTTTGTCTAGATCTCAGAAAGAAAAGGACGTCGTCAAAACCTAAGAAGTTTAAGTTGTCATCGTCTAAGACTAAGTCTTCAACTACTAGACCTATGCTGAAACTACACTCCACGACTTCTATGAAGTCTGTCAGCAATGTTGATTACATGAACAATTTGGATCACGAACGGTTTGGACCTAGTCTCACCGACTCTAACAAAGCTCACACTTACAAGATGAGTGAAAAGGACATTGACACATATACCACCCTGGAAACTTTGTCTACAGCCTTTCAGACAGCGTCTAAGTATCAGCAACAGCATATTTCAGCTTTCAGAGCTTGTTCGTACCCACATTATCATATGGAACCCTTTATGAAAGCGCTTGAAACAGACAAGACATACAAGATCATCAATAAGACTTGCAGCAGATCCTACCAAGTGGAGGATAAGCGACTGGTTCAGCTGGATACAACCACTCTGCGTACCTTCTTCAGACTCCCCTGTTCAAGGGCTGTCACCGAGGTTCTCATCTCTAAGTTCAGCAACCCAGAGAATGAAGAAGAAGGGCTGATCCTCTTTGCACTCACCATGATTTATTTCTGAGCATCTAGCCTTGACGTATGCAAGATTGAATCTATTGCACCAGCAAGGTCTAGTATCAGTGTCATCTTTGTGTGACAGCTTTAGTAAACCCTTGTATCAAGCTCTCTGGTCAGCATCCACGGTATTTGACTTCAGAATCTAGGATGTCTGTAATCCTCAGGACTCAGGAAGTAATGGTGATAAAGTCAATTGAGACTTTGACTTCTGTCTTCAAGCAGACTTCCCAGGGTTACTCCAACAAATCAGAGTTCTCCGGGATCCAGAGAGCGAGAGACAAGAACTATACTACCGACAAGAAATAAGGGAACTAATGAAATAATAGCGAATTTGAAACTGCTTTAATTATCCACTAAATCAATTTTAGGCGTCAAGTTCAATATCTGGTGTGTCCACCATGTTGGGCAACACATTCACGGCACCTTGATGGCATGCTGTTAATCAATTTCCGGATGGTTGCCCATGGTATTGCCCGCCATTCCTCTTAGAGAGCTGCACCAAGCTGGGCCAGGTTGGCGGGTCCTGGGTCCCTGGTGTACACCCTTCGACCAAGAACATCCCAGAGATGTTCAATTGTGGACAGGTCTGGGGACTTAGAGGGCCTGTCCAATGTCTGGATACCTTCTTGTCGGAGATAAGCAGAGACAATTCGGGCCCGATGTGGTCTGGCATTATCATCTTGGAATACAAAATTTTGGCCGATAACTCTAGCCAATGGAGCCACAACAGGATGCAATATTTGGTCAACGTATCGCTGACCAGTCATGGCTCCATTAATGATGACCAAATCTAATCGTCTGTCATGTGTAATACCACCCCACACCATGACACACCTATACCTCCATATTGATCATGGTCAAGAATTGCTGCTCTGGCATATCGCTCCCCGCTCCGAGGCAAAACCTTGACTCATCAGAGAACATGGTGTAACGCCAGTGGCGCATAGCCCGTCCCTGATGCTGCCTAGCCCATCTCAATCTTTGGCGCTTATGGTGAGCTGAAAGGGTGACACCCATAAAAGGCCATCTTGCTTTCAGACGAGCTTGATAGAGTCGGTTTTTAACGGTTGAGTTTGAAATGCGTCTTCCAGTGAGTGTGCGGAATTTTCTATTGATGGCAGGGGCCGATTTAAACCTATCGCGTAGAGCAATTAACGTAACGAGACGATCCTGTCGTGGTGTCGTTGATTTTGGTCTACCACGCCCAGGTCTCGTTGCAACCCCACCCGTTTGACGGTACTTATCCCACAGGCGTGAAATTACACTTCTTGATTTACCCATCTGCCGGGCACCTTCACATAATGATGTCCCCCCTTCTATCATCCCCACAATTCTCCATTTTGTTGCTTCACCGAGATACTGCCTCGGAGGCATTTCTGTCAGTAAGTGTCAATCTCTATTGCATTAGTGATTGCGACTTCTCCAGTACATTTACAGGAGTTAACTTCTGTATGCACGTGTAGCACGTGCTGGGCATGCATTATGCGAAATTCCATTGTCATTGGATGTTGCGTTTGGGATATACGCCACGATAACGGACCCTGTCACAGTCAAAGTCATCTACATTCAATTTCTTGGTTCCCATATTTTCTGTCGGTAGTATACAACACATGCTGTGGCAAGGGCTCTTTTTGTTGCTCAACCAGAGGAAAACGGTGCTCCCATGGAACAGGACATCCTGCCAGGGGTGCTAAAGGAGGAAAGCGCTGAAGATCAGGTGCGGAATGACTGGAGTTCTACTGCCGGCCGTTTTCCTACAACCTACACGAGTGGGTGGACACCTACAATGCGAGTGGAAGAATCGGGGAGTTCTCAACAACGATTATATCATGATGAGGCAGCTCCAAGATCCCACTACAGGCAACACCACCGCTCACAAGAGACCCAGCACTTTTCATCAACGCCGAAGATGAACAAGACAAGCTAACCGATGCCATATCGTCTTTACTAGAGAAAGGCGCAATCGAAAAACTACACCTGGATCGTCTAACACAAGGATTCTACTCCTCAGTCTTTCTGGTACCCAAGACAAATACCAAGGGAAAGTTTCATGTTATATACAACATGAAGGCCTTCAACAAGTATTATCTGTTGAAACCAAAACGGTTCGGAATAATCCATCTACCACAACTGCACCATCTCATCCATCCAGTGGATTATTTGGCCAGCATCGATCTACAAGATGCCTACCTGCACATTCCAATACATCCAGACTTCATATCTGCACTTCCTCACCACTACCAATGGATGGTTCTACCATTTGGAATATATTCGGCCCTGTGGCTATTTACTCTGGTCACCAAGCCAATTGTCACCTACCTATAACAGCAGGGACTTCGCAGCACCTTTTACATGGACGACAGCATTCAAGCTCATCACGAGGCAAGTCAGCACAGGCTACAGTTAGACTTCACCATCAGGCTGTTAACTCAACTGGGATGTCTTGTGAATCTAATGAAATCGGAATTAGAGCAGCAACAAGCTTTCAATTCCATAGGACTGGATTCATCATTCCATTGAACCGCATTTTCATCCCAGATTGGTGGGTCAAAATTCAAGCGATGACAGAACAAGCTCTACTCTTTTCATTACCAGTAGGACAGAGGCAATGACTCAGTCTGCTCAGCATAGGATTTTACCAGAAGAGAATGTCTACAAATACACCATTACAATGGCTCTTGATTCAACACCTCAACACCTTGGATTGGATTGATCTACCAGACAACTTGAGACCATATCTACTATGGTGGACTCACCGATTGAATGTCTGCGCAGGGACATATTCGCCTAACCAATGATGTGACAGCACAAATCCGGACAAGCAATGAATGTATTCAGCATATCAACCACCTGGAGGTGAAAGCTGTAATCAACGCAGTACTTCATTGGTCGACAGCATTGATGAACAGACAACTCAACAGTAGCATTCTACATAAACAAGGAAGGATCAATACTATCTCACACACTGCCACAGCTGATCTTCAACATCACCAATGACTGGAACCTCCACTCAATACCAGGTGCCACTGTCACTCCCTCTACAACCATCTCTAACTGAATGGATGCTACACCAAGAGGCATTTCAACTTATTAGTCAAACATTCGAATCTCTGCAAATAGACCTATTTGCCACAGAGTTCAACAAGCAGATGGCAACATTGCTTACGCGTCCCCCCTCCAATATTACTAACAAAAGATAAAACAGACAATGCTGATACAACTGATTTTGGTCGCGCCTTACTGGCCAGCAAGAGATTGGTTTCCAGTTCTCATCAAGGAACAAGTGCATCCAACACTGCAACTACTGGAGAAGAACCTACTCGTCCATCCACACACCAAACAAGTACACGGCAACATTCCAACTTCATATATAGATCTTATCAAAGCCTGCATAAAACATCGAGGATTTTCTACTAAAGTGACGAAGACAGTCACCCTAGCTATACGCAGATCTACCCACACATTATAAGATGTTAAATGGATGCGGTTTGAAACATACGCCAGAAAGAAAGACTTCACAGCAGTGAAGGCCACACATCCTCAAGTAGCGGACTACTTATGTCATCTACAACATACCAGAGGACTGAAAGGTCCTACACTCTCAACATACTTTGCAGCACTCAGCTCTGTTATCACCATGAAAATGGGGATCAAGCTGGCTAAAGTACCTGAACACCTCGCCTTACTATGCTTGCTCTAGCTGGAAGACCAACAACGCAGGTTTCAGACTCCAGCTTGGGATTTGAATGTTGGACTCGTACACCTAATGAGTGATGTCATGAATCACTAGACCAGACATCACTTAAATTGTTGACACAGAAAATGCTGTTTCTACTCACCCTAGCTACAACGGCATGGATGTCAGAAATACATGCTCTGGACTACAGTCACACACGTTTTGATTTCAGTCATTGTGAGATTGTACATGTAGGACTGAGATGGGATTTTATCACCAAAAATCATCTGCCTGGGCAACCAGACAGACTATTCCACATCCTGGCATTATCTACTGTCCTCAGGCCACATGATACACAGGATTTATCATTATGCCTAGTCAGAGCATGGAAAATATATCTCCAACATTCTAAGACAGGGAGACAACATTTCAAGCGCCTATTCATCCCATTATATACTGAGACACCAAGGGAAGTATCCTGCAACACTATCTCAGTATTCCTGACAGCCGTTATTCTGAGGGCCTCTAAAACAGCAGGAATCTCTGTGAACTTCCAATCCATAAAAGTGAGACCCTTGGCATCAACACTCGCTCTACACGGAAACTGCTCACTGTCAATGTAAGGCTGCTTTTGAAAATCAAATGTGATGTTTGCCAACCACTGCCTATGAGACATCACCATGGAGGATGTCAATGGCATTCACCAATTTGGGCCACTTGTCGCACAAGAACTTTTGGTTCCACAAAGATGCTGAGTTTCACTCACCCTTTTATCATGTGACTTGTTGAGACCAAGAAGCTCTGCTGAGTACAACGGTTGAGAGTCATTGCACAGTCTTGAACAGGCTAACATGAGTGATTATGACCCTGTACTCATAATGAAGATACTTGTACATGAAGAAGGGTTGCGACTGGTCTTGATTTGAAGTCTTAACATACAGGACACTAGCTGATCTGTATATCATCATGTTCCAGTCAACGAATGCTTCAAGAGAAGACATGTTTGACTGGATGTGATCCCCCCTTCCCATCTCACAGATGAATATTGGAAGAACAGAACTATCGCCATTATAGTTCCCCAAAGTCGGGAAGTACTGGATGTACTTATGTGGCAGTCAACTGAATCCGGATTGGCCTGAATCCATTTCTTTTGGATTCAGTAAGCATAAGAAGTATGAGTCAGGATAAGAAAAAACATGTAATTTTCTGAATAAAATTCATATTTTATACTTATCCTCACTCATGGTGTCATGCCCTCCCAACCGTCCCTCCTAGGCACACTGAATTCCCAGTAATTCTCGTGTCAGGTTTATGAGATTTGGAGAGAGTGGCAAGCATGGCAGGTCCTGTGGCCGTATTGGCAGGAAAGAGAGGCTTCTGGTGGGTGAGTGTATTGAACGTCCACTTCAGTTAGGAGGGAACTTCAAGGGACTTCAAGTGTTCCACTATCTTCGCATAGAGGGAGGAGATAAGCATAATAAGCATGAGTGAGGATAAGTATAAAGAATCAATTCTATTTAGAAAATTACATTTTGATCCATAAAATAACAATCATAAATAAGACAGCTGACATGATAAAGCAGTCAATAACAATATGTTGAATTGGCCCTGCCTAATCTTTTTGTGAAGGTAATATAGTTATGTACAGAATCAGTGATTTTGATATTAATATGACCTTATAGATTTGTGTCTCCAAAGAAAATGGTTTTTATATCAAACAGAGCATGTTAATAGTATATTGAAGTAATTTGACCAATAAAGTTGAGAATGTGTCCAAAGCATCCCATTCTATCTTCTTAGACACAACTGATCATGATTTGTTTGAGTGACATTCTAGAAATTGACCACCATTTTGCCATGGGTTGCCTCCCATTTTGAGTAGTTCTATTGACTGTACTGATATCATTATGGGTGAAATGGTATGGTCTTAACATGGTACGATGCATATTATGGTACGGGTTCTAGATTTTCGAAGCTGTCTTAGTACTAAAATTGTCGTAAGTGCCATACATTAACTTTAACTTACGACTATCATAGCGCTACATGAGAAAAACTTACTTTCATGAAAAATAGCAACCATCCAGCAAAGAAATGCATACATTTTGACAAAATGATTCAATTTCTAGACAATTTAGAAAAGGTTTGCACGAAAACTGAATTGTTGGATTGCATTATGATATACTGAACTGAAGGCAAAATACCACGCTTCTACTAATGCCACAGCATATGTTTCACCTCTAATGTTAGGTATGTACACTTTACTTTAGACATGGTCTTTCCCATGGTTGAGGAAGTGTTAGCCTACAGGTGCTTGTTATTGCAGGTGGGTGCAACAGTCCTCTGTATTGTTCTTCCTATTCCTGTTGTACCTCTACTCACAACAGCTAGTCACTATGGTCGTCTACTTCAGGACTGTTGGCGAGATCACTGAGGATGTGAGTAACACCACTGTCACAGACAGTTGGTTTTGGGGCTGCTCCAGTTTTACACAAGTGGAAATCTGTATTAGAATGTGTCCCTAGGTCTTTTTTGGCTTTTGGTGTCAATTTTGACAAACCCTGAAAATCACCTTAATAGGTTTTAAAGCTGTAAATTGGAACAAAATAATGCATACATGTTAATGACAGTATTAAGATTCATGACAGACTTTATTTTTTTGGATTTGTTGGTTGTGAAATATTTCGTGTTGGAACATTTGAGATATTATGTTGTTTTTCAGTTCTTATGACACTGTTGACTTGTTTGATGGCATTTGAGATTGGCCACAATATCATTCACTACTTTGTATGATGAACAGGAATGTGTGAAATAGCCATGTTTTTGTAAATTACTTATCCAATAATTATCCAAGATGTTCCCAATTGCCTGAAAGTTGGATTAGCACCTCTGTGCAATACGTGTAATGTTGTAACTGGTGTGATGTCCAGGAGCTGTCTCTGTCTGAGGTCATGATGCCGGCAATACTGATGATGGTGCTTGCTTTGATTCACTCCCAGACTGTAGTATCGCACCTCTCTCACAAAACTCCTCTAAGGGATCTCAACAAACTCAACAGGTTAGTGCCAACTCCACAAGCATTTTTATGTTTCCTCTGAGAGTGTCTTACTGAACCAGTTCTGTTGTTGGTCCTGTTGTGGTCTTTATCGTGGTGTTAAAACAAGGTACTAGCTGGCCCAGAATAGTTTGTTTTGATTATCAAGTGATGTTGACCTTTGTAAGTAGATTACTTCTGTCTTTTCAGAAGTCTCTCCAAATCAAAGAAACGTGTAAGTAAGGTTGGGATTTCAACAAGTAGTCAGAAATCGCAGGAAAGCATTCCATCTGATTCAACAGTGTCGCGATCACAGTCAGCAAAGAGTTTTACAGTTATCACTGACACATCCCTTGACACCGAGGCATCAAGATTGGCCAAAGGAAACACAAGGGATAACTTTAGTGGACAAGACAGGAAGGGCAAACAGAAAAACATGACAGTTAAGAGAAATGCCCAGAAGAATATCGAATGCAGACAAAGTATGTCACCAAAGGAGCAAAATCAAAAGGATTCTATGAAAGTTAACAATCCAAAGAAAAATCAACTGAATGTTGTTAAGTTGGAGTCAGTTGGAGTACTGACTTCTGTGTCTCATGAAGGTCTCATGAGCGTTGATTCCATGGATGGGCATACAACAGGGCACTTGTGTAATACAGTATTGTTGGACATGAATGCAAAATGTGAACAATTGTCTGCCAATAGTGCAGGTGATAAATTATGTTCTGTTAATAATGTTGATTTTTTAGAGGAAGACTTTTCTTCTTTCGGATCTGAATCTCAGGATAATGATTTACATTTGCCAGGAGCTATAGTGGAGATAATCCAGAAGGGTAGTGCCAGGGATGGAATGGAAGAAGAAAACTTTGCTGATTCTGAAAGACTTTCGGATGATATTCATTCAGATTCAGAACATGACTCAAAAGAACAGCTAGGGGATTCAGGACAATCTAGCAAAAGTTCACATGATCTCAGGGACAGTTGTGGAATGGAGTTACCTCAGACACAGAGTGAACAGACACATTTAGAGATCACGCGGAGACTGTCCGATCTAGCAAAGAAATCCAGGCAGGATTACAATGCAGAGGATGTGTCTGAGAGTGAGATCATGACAGATGTGAAGTTATCCATGTCTGGGACAACATTACGACGACGAAGGCGTGTTAACAGTACCAATAAGAGTGGAGATCTCGGGGAAGTTGCAAGATCGCGTGTTGTGCCAAATAACCTGGGACTGTGGCCTCAAGCTCCAAATGGGGTTGTTGGGAGTTCCTCGGAAAATGAAACTACACCTGGTCCAGCAACACCAGATGCAGGAAATAAGGTACAAGTGCTGTGTAGTGTCACGTCTTCCTATCATTATGCTGTATGGACTAACTTAGGTGGGTTGGTAAATATTTTAGAAATGTGAGCAGTTTGCATGGGTGGTTACTGGGCTTTGCTGTGCATGTGGTTTTCAGGCCAGAGACAGAGTATGGTTTGATAACCTTTCCAGCAATATCCCAGAATGATCATAGGAGTCAGTACCTGAAATGGACTGCAATGTACACATGTCAGGAATCAAACTGGGGTGTGAGCACATGCTTCAATTAGATAGTTACACCACCCTGACCCCTAGAGAAGTGAACACTTCACCATAAGAAAACACCATGGATAGCTGCAAAACTACCCACACAGCTGCTGATGTCTTTTCGTCTGTCATACAGATCTTGGAACAAATAGAAAACCTGTGCAAGTATATAAATCCATGGCAAGTCTAGATTACAGCAGTTTCAGGATGAAGAAAGTCTCTTGTTTTATTTCTCTGTAAACTATGTTCATTTCAGAGACAAGAGGTTAGTCTGCATATAATGTTTATGATTACTTACAGTAGTTGATGGTATTTATTCCCTGTGAAATTAGATGACTATGATTGCTACAGATTCAAGGATATTGTTGTACTGTGCAGGTGACATTGAGTTCAGAAGAGTGGGAGGACCGGATACAGTCTGATGTGACCACCTCCTCATCCTACTCATCTAGCTGTGGGTCAGAGGCGGAGCTGACAGACAGCGGGGAGAACCAGTTGGAGATCGATGAGCTGCACACTCAGGGATGGACAACCAGCAACTTACATGTTATCAACTTGTTACAGCCGGTCAGTATTTCAGAACACCATTGGGCACAGCTTTTTGATAAATGCCATCAACTTTGTATCATGAACTGATTGATCATTTGCAAAATAATTCATTGGGTTACAGGGAGAGTGGGGCCAATGAAGTGCATGTTGTGTCCATGACTTTGTCATACTAACAGGTATTTATTTTTTCACACAGTCAGTAATAGACAAGTGTTTGTTATGTAACTGACACTGTGGCTTAGTCAAGCTGAAAACAGGACCACCATAGAAATGAAAGCTTTAATGCATAAACTACATCCCTGCTGTTATGATATAGGGTTAAATCCTCTGAAATTCTGACAACAAAAACTATCATGAAAAGTCAAAACATGACAAACCCAGGTGTTTTTTCTGGCAGAGACACTTAGCTTTGATTTTGAGGTATGCCCATGAACAATTATTTCAACTGAATAAACATTGTTATGCTTGTGGTTGAAACATGTGTTTTTTCACTGGATTTAGGCTGGTCCTGTGATCCCTGGCCAGCAATAATTCTTCAGGACCTCTAAGTACTAAATTTGCAGTGGTCCTGGTGGTCAGGGATTTTTGCATTGACAGTTATATAATTCTATGAACCACTGGTCCTGTGGTCAAAACGGAAATTTTGAAATGTTTCTTTCCATAGTGTAACATGTTTCGGTGTATTGTGTTTCTGTATAACTCTCTGGGAGGGATGCAGCTTATCAAAAGTCTCTGTATTGCAGCCAACAGCATCTTCAACTGGTGTCAGCCATATTCCACCTCCTGATAAAGGTAACTTTTTCCCCTGTACCCTGTACTTAAAGACCTTGACTCTCCTTAACTTGGAGAGGTACCTTTGCAGCAAGATGTACAGTATCTCTATCATGAAGAGGGGCAGCAGGTTAGCCTGATGGTCAAAGACTTCGCTCGTCACGTCGAAGACCCAGGTTCTATTCCCACATCGGTACAATGTGTGAAGGCCATTTCAGTTGTCCCCAGTCATGATATTGCTGGAATATTGCAAAAAGCAGCTTAAGACCACATTCACTCACTCACTGTATCATGCTAAGGAGTCACTGACAGTGTGTCATGTAGAGTTTATGTAAGCATTTCATTGATGTATTTTCTTTCAGTGAGCTGTGTTTTGTGGGAAGGCAATGAATGTAAGAAAGTGGACCTGACAGCTCTGGACATTGGCTGGGCTATCATTGACAAGGTGGACAACATGCCCGAGAGCTCCGACTACATCCTCATTGGCCTTGTGCTGTCTGTCATCATGGCATGTGTCCCGCTGGTGTTCAGGTTGTACCACATGAAGCAGCTGCCAGATCTGTTCAAGCTGGCTGGGATCTACAGCATCTTGGACCAGCTGCAGCAGAATCCCTGGAGGTAGGTACAGTTAGTGAAGATTCAGCTAATGGAAGTGCAGTTAGTGGAGATGCAGTTTTTAGAGGTGCTGCAACAGGAGAAACTTTGATGGGATTGCAGTAGAATCGTTAGAGGTAAGTGCAGTTAGAGGAGGTTTAGTAGGAGGAACAGGAAGGGGATTCCAGCAGAATGCTTGACTAGTTGGAGGTAGGTGAGTCATGGGGAAGAGGAAGGGGATTCCAGCTCAACCAGCTGGAGGTAGGTGCGTCAGGGGGAAAGAGGAAGGGGATTCCAGCTTAACCTGCTGTAGGTAGGTGAGTCAGGGGGAAGAGGAAGGGGATTCCAGCTCAACCAGCTGGAGGTAGGTGAGTCATGGGGAAGAGGAAGGGGATTCCAGCTCAACCAGCTGGAGGTAGGTGTGTAGGTAGGTGCGTCATGGGGAAGAGGAAGGGGATTCCAGCTTAACCAGCTGTAGGTAGGTGGGTCAGGGGGAAGAGGAAGGGGATTCCAGCTTAACCAGCTGGAGGTAGGTGAGTCAGGGGGAAGAGGAAGGGGATTCCAGCTCAACCAGCTGGAGGTAGGTGAGTCATGGGGAAGAGGAAGGGGATTCCAGCTCAACCAGCTGGAGGTAGGTGAGTCATGGGGAAGAGGAAGGGGATTCCAGCTTAACCAGCTGTAGGTAGGTGCGTCATGGGGAAGAGGAAGGGGATTCCAGCTTAACCAGCTGTAGGTAGGTGCGTCATGGGGAAGAGGAAGGGGATTCCAGCTTAACCGGCTGCAGGGATGTGCGTCAGGGGGAAGAGGAAGGGGATTCCAGCTCAATCATGCATCAGGAGGAACTTGGAGTGGATTCCAGTAGAATCCTAGAAGGTAGGTGCAGTTAGAGGAATTTTGAAGGAATTCCAGCAGAATCCCTGGAGCTAGGTTTTTTAGAGGAGGTACATCAGGAAGAACTTGGAGTGGATTCAGCATTAGAATCAGTATCCTGTGGTAAGTTCAACCTCGAGTTAACAGTCCAATATATATATTTGTGTTCTATGATGGTATTCTGTTGCAAAGGTTGAAATTTCTGAATCATTGTTCAGAAATAATTGCTGAATAAGGGCAGAATTTTGTGGTTTCACTTGTTACTTCCCCTACTGTCTATGTGTCCTCTAATGCTGTTGCCATGATGTGTTTATGTCAGATTAAATTATTTAGACCGGTATGTATGAAGTTGTCAGTTTGTGTTTATATTCTTCACTCCCTGTTTCAGACGTAGTTTATTCGCTGTGAATGGTGTTACGCAGAGGTTGTGCCTTAGTCTCATTTTCTTCTTCCTGCTGTCTGTTGCTGACAGGACATTTAAACAGGTCAGTTTGGCCACAGTATTCCATCAAATATATGCACTGATGCTTCCATTTTGTTTGTTGATCTTAGATACAATAATGGTATACTCTTATGGGGACATTTTGAATATACTGTCCCATTTTTAATAGGGATATGCTAAATATCTTTCCCAGATGCACAAAGCTGTGGGTTTTTGGAAGGCACTCTGTTGCTGTGCTAAATGTTGATTCTTTTATATTTGTTTTTGTTAAAGAGATAACACAACATTGGACTAACACATCTAGGTGTCCATACAAAACTGATTCTTGTAGTCTGTCAAGTGGTTAAAGTGTTCGCTCATCATAACAAAAAACCGAGTTTGATTTCCTACGTGGGCAAAAATGTGAGAAAAATATTTCTGGTGTCCTTTACGGTGATATTACAGGAATATTCCTAAAAGTGGCGTTAAACCAAACTTGCTCACTTACTCACTAATATGCAGTTGGTACAATAGGATTTTCATTAATCTTTTACATAGTGTCAAGTTTATACACTTGATACAAAAGAAAGCAACAACACCTTGAACCAATTGCAACTAAGCAATCACTGATTTGTCCAGTACATTTGTATTTTAATATTACTCTACTTCATGCCATGCTTGTATGCAGATTTTTTAAATGGTCTCTTCAATATATTTGTGTGTTGTTATCAAGGGGAGATAAGCAAGTGTATTTCAACAAGATGTGTTAAGAATTCAGAGGAGAGTTATATAGACCATCAACTATAACTTTTACTGTTACTAGCGCCTGTTATATGCCAAGCACTTCTGCTACCTCACGTCTTCTCGTCGAGCCCGCAAATTTGACATGCCACATTTCCGTCTCAGTAAAGTGAGAAACATCAAAACATGGCTGTCTCTGCGATCCTACCTCAAGGTAACATCTTCACTCATTCTTTCACCTGTTATCATAATCACTGTTGAATTTATGAATATCAATTACAGGATCCTAACTGGGACTGACTCAGATCAGACTGACTCTGATCATATGGTGTAAATTGAGCACTGCTAAATGATTCCAATTTTTAATATTACTCTACTTATTTATCAATAGTGGTCCCAAAACATTTAACGTGGATGAACACTGTGATGCATTTTTTGATATTGTTGATCACATTGTGAGAAATCTATCATTGTTCTTGTGAGAATACTATTTTTCTCATATTAAGAACTTAAGTTCAACTGAGACCATGTTCCTAAGCCTGGTACCAAAATCCTGTCCCTTTCAGTATTTATATTGTTTGTTTCAGCGCCGAGGACCCCAGAGGTCTGTTGATGTTATTGTTTCTGCCACCTTCCTGCTTGCTATCTGCATTGTTACGCTTATGTGCCTACAGGTTAGTAGTGGCAAAAACATGGTTTTCTTTCAGATGTACTAGGAAGCCTAGTGGTTAAAGCATTGGCTTGTCATGCTGTGGCCCCGGGTTCGATTCACCTCATGGGTACAATGTGTGAAGCCCATTTCTGGTGTACACCACCGTGATATTGCTGGAACATTGCTAAAAGTGGTGTAAAACCAAACTCAGTAACTCTCCCAGATTTGTAGCTGCTGTTGACTTCAACTCTGAGAAAACTATTGGGATCAATGTCAACAAAAACTAATTCATCAATTATAAGAATGTTGCCAATAATCTTTTTGAAATGCATTTGCTTGTGGACATTTGTCAGTTGATCGGAAACACATGTGAAAGAATAACATTTGTAAATTTTATAAATTTGTTTGATGTTTGCATGTTGTGAGGGACCTGTATCTTCTTGTTACCATGGTTGCAGATGCTGAAGGATGCAGAAACCTACCTGGACTTCGAATGTAACTGGGAGTTGGTGTTTTGGTGCCTTGCACTTGGCGTCTACCTCCTCCGCTTCATGACCCTTGGTCTCAAGATCAACAAGAAGTACCGCAACCTGTCAGTGCTTATCACAGAGCAAGTGAGCTTATGTTCTTGCTTCCTTATACAGCTGCTGGAGTTAGCTGGACACATTATTTAGGAAGAAGAACTCCAGTAACATACCAATCAAAAGTTATTATGTAACTGAATCACAGAAGGACTGCTGGTAGGGGCTAGGCTAAATTAACTCCTTCAGACCTTGAGCAGTGTGCAGTATTTGAATAATGAGGACTTACCACATGTTAGTTCTTCTCCTTTTGTCCCTGAGACAACTTTGTATAATGCTTCTTAATGTTTTCTTGAAGCTGTAAAATAAGAACGAAGGAAGGGTAGACTGTCGTTTATTACCTCAGTGTTTTGTTATAAGTTTGATGTGAGCTTAGATGTGTCTCTCTCCTTCATTCATCCCACAGCATTACCTTATCTCGTCTATTTACAATGCTCCCTTGTCTGCCAAAGTGTATAATATCTGTGAGAAGAATACCTTTATTTTTCCTTATCCTGACTCATGCTAATTGCTGTCACGATTAGCAGACATGCTAGGGACAAGCAACGGCAGCTTGCATTAGTCATGTCTAAAACAAGTGATTTAAATTTGGGTAATTTGTTAACTACGTCTACTGAGATTCATTCCTGTGAAATGTCTGGCTTTCCTCCAGGGCTATGTCTGGGATTCGGCGTGTCATCCCCTGTATCTCAGAAGAGATCTTCCTCAGAAGCAGGGCCTTTTCAACTGAAGAAGTCACGGTCTTCATAGACGAAATCCTCTTCTTCGAAATCATTGCAGAAATCGTTTGGAGAAGAAATCGTCCCTCTACATGAACGACTTATGTTCAAAGAACCACTGTTGATTCTACATGATGAGGTAGATATCAACTAACACAGTCATCGGATGACATCATGTAGATCTACCACAATGGCATGTTCTACACCTCTCAACCCGGAGGAAAATCGTCAGACAACGCAGAATCGTCAGACAACGCTCGCTTCGTCAACAGTAGACAACTTTACAGCTCAACTGTCGCACCAAACTTTGCAGCATTTCGACCCAGGCGCCTTCATGCAACAGTTTACAACGCAGATGATGAATCTGATGGAGCGAAGTTTAGAAGAGGAGAGACGACTGCACTCGTCATCATCGTTGTCTACAGCTCAGCATGGGCACTCAGCTAGAGCAGCACTCACGCCGGAGGATAAAGAGGACGTGTATGCACACACTCGAGGAAGATCGTCATCACCGTCCCCCTCTTCACGTCGCAGTCGAGAGAGAGATCCGACCACGCCAAGTGAGAGCACCCGCTTGGGTGAGTGCACTCACAGGTTCACTCGTCAATGCAGAAGGTCTTCGCCACTCTCCCCAGTTCATCGAAGGCGCTGTCAACAATCATCACCCCCCTTTTCTGTGGAATCGTAGGAGGGATCGTCAACAGGGAATGAATGTTGCACACTCATGGAGGGATGAAGATAGACATTATTGAGCATCGTCATCGGAGGAAGCCCTATTTTCGGACTCTGAAGTTACATCATGCATCACGAATGGACTTGACTTAGCTTCACCATCCAAGGACTCTAATGAAGCTAATGCTTACAATGAAGTCATGATGACAACATTGATGCACTTACGTTCTCGCCGTTACCTCCAATATCTACGATTCCTGAGATGTTATCTACGACGTTTAAGTCAACAACCAAGTTTCAACAACATCATGTACTGTCATCCAACGTTCGTCGCTTCCCTCTTCATCGTATGGAGCCCTTCGTCAGAGCACCGGACATTGATGAAGTTTATAAATCATCAGTCCCGCCTGCAACAAATCTTACAAGGTAGACGACAAGAGGCTTGCTCAACCCAACACAGCTACGATGCGCATTATTTTTTTCGGATTAAAGCCGTCACCAAGACTCTCATCACAAAGTTCAGCAAACCTGTCGAGGAAAAGAGAATGATCCTGTCAGCCTTCATCACTCAGATGAGGGATCAGCAGTTCATGTCTGAACACCTCACCTCAACTAGTAGGGGACTGACTCTACTTCGTTGACAAGATTAATGAAGTAGCGAGGATGGTCGCCCAAGACTCCAGAGAAGTCATGATGATCAAGTCCATCAACACCTTGATAACGGTTGCTCAAGCAGACAAGTCAGCGTTACACTAACAAGTCCAAGTTCTCCAGAGTCCAGAGAGAGGAGGTAAACATTGAAGATTAGGGTCTGAACAACTGGAGTCTTCTACTTTCAGCCGTTCCCATACATCCGTCACAAGGGGGTGGACGTCCCCATTGGGCAATTCTCAACGAGGAATACGTCACTAAGATTCTTCGAGACGACTACAAGATACCACTGCAAACTACACCTTCGATCACAAGAGATGACAGTATTATTTTCAGGGAAAGAATTCTGACACATCTACCTTGAAGACAGTCTGTCTTTATCAGCTTTAAGCGGCGAAAGTTTTTATGCATGCTTTACTCATCTAGACACGTGCTCACCAAACAGCAGGGTTACAGACAAGCCTGATTCCTAGAAAGGGTATCACCGTTTGAATAAGATTTCACGATGATCAGTTAACTGCTACACCGGTGCTACACGTCTACAACCTGATAGGTCCCAGAAAGACAACACCCTGCTTGTGACAACACGTCTTCAATCTGATTGTCCCCGAGAGACAACGCCCTGCCGCTGACGTCATGTCTTCAGTGTGATTGGTCTCCGAGAGATAACGCCCTGCGCAGAATGTGATGTTATTGTCCCAGTGTCAGGAAGTCGTCTACGGTAAGTTTTCAGACTTGCAACGATGGAAAGATGTCGATTACACACTAGATTAGCAGTCTACAGCGTCATTTGATTCTTCAGATGGCATAGAGGTCTTCTAACCACAGATCCAGCATTGATTATCAGATCTGCAGCAGTGAATGACAGTTTCTAATCGGACAGGCAGCCAGCTATAAATAGACTCCTTTCGTATGTCAACTCGCTCATAATGAGCAAGGTTGAGGATCTGAGGACGAAGAATGACGTATCTTCACGGCATACAAGTTCATCATGTGTCAATTCAGTCTACAGGCTGACTTCACTACCAGGCTACTAACTCAGCTCGGATGACTTGTGAATCTGAATTCCTTGGGATTGGATTGATCACTGCGTTGAAATATATCGCTGTCCCAGAGGTCGGTGGGTCAAAGGTCAAGCCGATGTTAGAACAAGTTCTACTCTCTCCGTTACCACTCCAACTGTGATTATGTCTACTCGGTCTGCTCATGTCAGCTCAAGACATGACCAGACGAAGATGCCTACAGCTACGTCTATGACAGCGATTCCCAAGTCACGGTTTCAAGTCTTGACCGGTTTATGATGCTGGACATCTGAGATAATACCCGCTTTGGTGGACTCCCCAGACGAAGGCCTGCGGAGAAACTTCTTAGTTACAGTCAGCGTTCAACAACCATCTCTTTGTAGACACGTCTCTCGAAGGATGGGGTGCCCATCTAAACAACGAGGTTGCAGCAGAAATCTGAAAGAAGGAAGATTGCTCTTCCCATCAACCAGTTAGAGATGAAAGTGGTGATGCAAGTTATCCACCACTGATCGACAACACTGAGAGACAAGCTACTGATGATCCCCACAGACAACTCACCAGCGGCTTTCTACATAAACAAGCAAGGGTCAATGAGATCACCAATTCTACTACACCTGACGTTTCAACTCTTCAACATGGTCAACAATCTGATTCTCCAAATAAAAGCATGTCACTTTCCAAGAGTCTGCAACCGTCGTTTCTGTCAGATTCTGTAAGCAATTAGCATGAGTCAGGATAAGGAAAAATATGTAATTTTCCGAATATAATTGTAATTTTACACTTATCCTGTCTCATGGCAAAAGCCCTCCCAGCTGCCCCGCACAGGCACCTAGCATTAGAAATAGGTTCCTTTCGGTATAAAGGGCAATATAGCTGTGGATATGAATAAACCTCAGAAAATCAATGATGACACCAGGTGTTCACAGAAACAGGTAACCATGTCCTGCCCTATTGATGGCATCTGCCACTCACACAAATTGCCTCAAAAGTGTACGTATTTACAGCATGATGACACTGTAGCTCTCCTGTCGTGCAACCTACCAGGCAATCAAATGCTCTTGCACTGACACTCACCGCTTTGTTTCAGATCAACCTCTACCTGCAGATGGAGCAGAAGCCCCACAAAAAGGAGGAGCTGATGTTGGCAAACAATGTCCTCAAACTGGCAGAGGAGCTTCTCAAGGTAAGATCATCAAGCACTTGGCTAACACAGACTCTGTGAAAACTCCAGAATCTGTGTTCATAATGCAAATTATTTTGTAGAATAACATTATAAGTGACTGAAGTGATCTTAAATAAGTCCATAACTATAGTTTCAACAGTTGAGTCAGGTTACATTTCATAGTTGTTAAGGTGTATGAAATTGCCCTATGTTTTCCCCTATGTATCAAGGCTGTATGAGTTCGGATCACACAAATTCATCCAGTTGATGCTGTGTGCTTCCTTAGGATGAGACAAGGTTGTGACATCTGGTGGGACATGTCTTGAGATAGAGGAGCAAATTCTTTGTGGAATAGGAGAGCGGGTTCCTCACATAGGTACAATGCGTGAACCCCATTTCTGGTGTCCGTTGCCATGGTATTACTGGAATATTGCCCAAAGAGGAGTAAAACCATACTCACTCACTCTTTGTAGAATCAGTTGTTTCTTTGTCTTCTTTATCATCACATCCAAATCTTCACTTCGGTGATGATGAACAATGAAATGTGTGAAAATAGGTTCGAGTAATTAACAGCTGATACTGTTTCCCAAATCTAAAATGTCTTTTAATATCTTTGATCCATGCAGAATGAACTTTTCAATTTTGCAGGAGTTGGAGAGTCCATTCAAGATTTCTGGGTTCTCTGCAAACCCACTCATCTACAACATCACAAAGGTTGTTGTTCTGTCAGCATTTTCAGCAGTTCTCACTGAGCTTCTTGGTTTCAAGTTGAAACTCTACAAGATCAAATTCAAGTCTTGAATATGGTTGTGGTCACAGTAACCTTTTACAGAAGTGATTCTTGTGTATATGCTATGCAGTTTTTAGCTTTACCAGGGCAGTTTTGTACATCTCAGTACAGCTGTTTGAAGAAGCATGCACTGTTTTTTAAGAGTTTCTCAGTTTCCTGTTCTTCAATATCTGACTCAGTGAAATAAATGGCGCCACTCTTTGTAAAATATTTTATAGGATTACAAGTTATTACAGTGGATTGACTGTTATCACAGTTTGAATTATGTAAAAATTGTGTTTTCTGTACCAGTATCTTATATGCATTTAAAAAATGACAATCTTCGAATGTATTTTAGTATGATCTGCTTTTTTAAACATCAGTCATTGTTAGAAATTAAGAACAAAACCAGGGTCCTTTTCATTTGTTCAGGCTATTTTGGTTTCCTAATTTTAAAAATTAATCCCAAACACTCAGGTCTCGGCACATGGTCCTGTTTTGATTGTTCAGAGTTGACCTCCGTTTCATTTTGTGATCTGCTGATTTTCAGCTCAAATCCAAGTTTATTATATCGATGGTTTATGGTCCTGTCATCATGGCACTTAGACTGTAGGATTCCATATTATCATTTTGAACAAAGACCCAAACACCTTGAGAAAAAAAGTGATGTTAAGCCCAATTTCTTAAGCTTGGGGCCCCTTAATTTCTAACATTGATACCTGTGTGTGTTGTTCTTCATCAGCCAAGATGTGACATTGGAGATCCTAATCCACTTCTTGTGTACTCTTGAAATCAAAAAAGTTTATTCCAAACATTATTATTTAGAAGGATCAGCTCGTATATGGTTCTAGTGCTATTGCCAAAGGAAGCAGAGTACTGTACCACAAACTGGTCATAGAGCTAAGATGAGTTTTTTTAAGTGGTTTCTATAATTTTCTATCATAGTTACATATTTAGAGTATCTATATATAGGTGAGAGAGGTAGTTATTGATGAGAGGTCATCAAAACGCTTTTCACTGAATACATCAATTTTCGTATGTTACAGTGCAGACTACCTATGCAGCTGAATTAGAGAAACATTGCTTATCTTATCAACGGATACTTGTCTTGCCTGTGTTCTGCTTTAGGATCAGTGTTCTTCCATTATGTATTTGGCAATTTTCCCTTTGGCAATCATAACAGTATCCAATATTTACATATATGCTTTCACCATTCTAGAATTAGAGTATAGTATTGCATAGTGCTGCCTGATCCTTTATGAGTTATCAGCTAGACATGTATATTAGAGGACTAATAACAATGGCATTGCCTTAGACTGTCAGATAAAAAGGCTGGCCTTAGGGGTATCTGATACAATTTGGTAGAAATCTGAGTGGATACTTGAATTTAGATGTGTGAACAGATGGATCGTCGGCTTTACTGGAACAATTACATTGACTAACAATGTTACAAGAATGTTTCGTGTTGCCTTCCCAGTATCCTCCAGCCACTCCATTTATGGAAATGCGTATGTTGACGGGCAGTTCACTAGAATCTTACCATAGTCAGGTATTTTGGTGACATTTGGATCTGTGTAACATTCTTTGAATGTCATCATGGTATCCCACTGAATAATGGTGACTTTTCTGCAAACTGGTTGTCACACCCAGTTGACAAGAAGGGTTAGCCCACACTGGTGTTGAAGAGGATGGCGGTAACCTGGTCTCCGGGTTAGAATAATGATCCATTGAATGCAGGGGAATTTATTTTCTTTCATGAAAATGTCAGCAACTCTTGGCACCTTCCCACCAAAGCAAGAGGGACTGCCACGTCAGCCAGCTGCTACCAAATGTATTGTTACATTGCATGATGATATTTATTTATTTATTTTTTTTTCGTTTCAAAGTGTTTTCCAAACTTGAGGCAATGTGCCTGAATTTCTGTAATACCTATGATACATGTGTGTGGCACATTGACCGCATTCTTACCAAAGTGAACTTTCATTCCAACATAACGTGGATGTTAACGTTTGTTTCTCTGTTATTTTGTCCATAGTGAATATTGTCATTAGCCCAAGTGCCAAGTGGTGAATAGCTCAAGTCATCTAACATTGTACGTGATGTCTCTATACTCATTGCCTTGAAAGTATTATGGCAAATGTGTGTGTTTTTTCCTTTTGTTCAAGTTCAGTCTTGACAGTTGAATTCTGAATCAACAACAAGGTGTCTCTATTCAATCACCTGAAAAGGTTTGCGGGAGCAGGCAGGCTTCTGTGCTTGCTGTGCTTTAGTGATGCAAGGCATCTCCTAACAAACATTTTGTAAGTCTGTATGAAGAAAGAAGACTCCAGAGTGTTTCATATTTTAGCTTTTGTCCCCAAACATTGGTAATGATGTAAACATTTACTGATGTTAATACTGCCTTAAGTGCATGTTTTAATCAGACTTACATTATACTGATATTGCAATAGTCTGCATGTTCCGTATGGCACTTATTGGTAGACATCTGAGGTACTGCAGTGTTATATCCCTGACACCCACCTCAATTCTGTGATGAGGGGTGAAATTTGACCTGATCATGATTGCTGGTCTGTCAGCATCAGCTGATTCACTGGTATAACATGTGACTTTATGCTCACATGAACAGAGAAAGACACCAGACAGAACCTGCACCCTCGTGTACAAATATATCCATATTAAAACTTTGATGCATGAATCGGAGTAAAATATGGACATCATTGGAATTCTGATGTCTTTTGTGATGTTTAATATAGTCAGTATTTTCCAGCTTCTTGCGGTTGTAGTAGGTATATGTCAATGGCAACTATCATATAATGTGTAACATTCAGGATTATTTGGATATTTAAATATCCTAATGTGACGAGGAGGTTAACTTAATGCTGTATGATGATCAGTACTGTGATGTTGCTGGAAACTGGGTTTGATATTCTGATGGCAGTGATCATTCCTGATATCTGAGCATATTGACTGATTTCCACAGTGGTTTTGTTTCCAAATGGTAGAATAGATAGCTGAAACATATAAATGTATACCATTTTATGTATTCCTTTTTTCCAGTAGTGTGATTGCATAAAACACCCCATTGAGAAGAGATGCAACTATCCAAAGATGTCAAGTTTTTGGTTACTATCTGAAGGACTGTAGGAATTGGTAACACATTGCTACATGTAGCTACAGTATGCTTGCTTTTTTAAATGACAATGATGTTGCAGGTCAACAGGTGGTATTAGTTTTGAGACTGAAGTTCAGAGATAAGAGGCAACATCAATATGATGGCACCCTCCTCCGCTGGCACAACCTCTCAGTGAGGCAACTTTGAAAGAAACAAACTTCAAATCTAACATGATAATGGGTATTCACACACACTTGTAGGCCAACACACTCTCCTTGTGAAGCTGCATAGTATCAATACTATTAATGGAGGGCAAAAACGTCAATACCCAGTGACCATTCTTGTGTACCTGTCTCCAATCATCAGTCTTGTGTATTTTCATATTACATATTTAATTATTCTGTGTATATTATTTTCACTACAAGAGTGATTAAATAGTGGCTTACAGTGGTTACAATGGTGTAAGAGCAGGTTAAAGCAAAATAGTTTCCTTATGTTTGTGGTTGAGTTCAAATAGATATCAATGGATCATCTCTTCAGTCATTTGCTAGTCTTGTAGCATATTGAGCTACAAACAAACGAGAAGGTAATGTGCTCTATTACTCATGTATCTATATTCATGTTTTCATGCTCAATAAAGCAACCATACTCTGACCCTGATTTTCCTCCACAAGGCAGTCTGTGCTTGACAATCATTACAGGGCTGTGGTAGTGCCACTTGGGTCAGGGTATACGTGGCACATGTCCCCCTTTTATTTACTGATTGAAGGAATCTTGATGACAATCACTCAGTTCAGGGTACCTGTTAGGTGTCGCATATTGTGTCCATCATAACTATCTTGTATTATGACCAAGCTATACTACCCATCAAAAGTTCAGACTCACATTTAAGCACTTACTGTATGTTATGTATAATGTATGTGGTTACATCGAAGATGAATTTCTCCACTAACTTGGGGGAAACAACTGCAAATCTTATGAGGATGAATTTCACGAGGCTCATGCATCAAACTGGTGAAAGGCATGTACAGTTATCGTGCATCTGAACAGCTGTGGTTTAGTGTAAAGCTTTGGTAAAGGTCACATGCAACCAAAAAATCAAATATAATCAAAACAGTTATGACTTGATATGTAATATGCATTGGTGATTGTGAAAAAACAAATAAGCAAAATTATATGCGTATAATCACAAATCAAAAGTGCAATATTTTGCACTTTGGTTTACCTCCCTTGAAATGAAGCAGCCGCGATACCGAACCCAGTCAGGGAGAGTGGATGTGCTCTCATGTGAAATGACGCCTTGTCATTGGTCACTGGTTCATTTGCCGATACACTTAGCCGGCTCTTTGTTCATGGCTTATACACCCGATAGGTATTAATTTCAAATTGCAAATGGTCAGTAATTAAAGTTGAGCATTGCATATTGTCATTAGTAGACAGACAGGCAGACACATAGGTGTCAATAAACCAGACATTGAGTTTTCTCTGTGACAGAGTCGCTTATCAAAATGAACATTTTTTTTATGTAACAAGTAGATTATTTACTTGTTTATGTACACAACCAAGATTAGACTACTGCTCACGACCTCATACTCAAAGCAGGCAAACTGTTCCAAGCTCCCCGAACCTACTCACTATGCATGCGTCATGAGTGCAGCGCAGCATAGCTGTTGAAACCAGTTTTTCCCCCAGTGACACGTTTGAATTCCGTTTTTGCTGGCTTTTTTTCAGTATTTTTTTTTTCAACTTTATAGGTTAAACTGGCATTTTTGCTGATTTGTTTCTGTAAGTGCATACCAAAAGGTATCAGAATCTGCAAAGTTGTGTTTTACGTTGCATGTGACCTTTAAGAATTCACCAATTTTTACTGAGTTTCATCATTTATTGAACTCATGACAATAATCTTTTCAACAATCCAAGATTGGTTTACATTGCATCATTTCAGTGTAAAATGCGTAAACAGTACTGACTGCATAGTTTGCAAAATCTAGTTTAGAACAGTTGACTTAAGTAAGTGGCTACATTTATACTAGTGAGACTATACTTTTGATGGGTAGTATACATGTTTAGCTTTTGTGTCATGTCCATGGTACTTGTGAACAATGATATGGCATGTTCACAACACGAGTTAGCTATCATTTGTACATGGTATGTTTTAACCATCATTTGTTGAGTTCACAATGCTTGATGCATTACAACATAGTTTTCTCATGTATACCTATAAGGTGTGTTTGTAAGCTTGCATCATTCCAAATAACAGATTCCCAATCATGAGACTTGCCACCACCAGATATATTACTTCAGTATGTGTATTGAATGGGCATTCAAGATGTACCTTAATAAACATGATGGGTTGGCATATACTTCCAGATCATTCAACATTTGTCAGATGGCTGCTACTTTTCTTCATTTTTATTTTTAACTACATTAGTTGACTTCCATTAATTGTTTCAAATGGGCAAAATGATGAAACACTACTTACTTTGAAGTGACACTATTCAAATGTTAGATTTGGACAGGATGGCATTAATTCACATTTTCTGGTGCATTTTTATTTATTACACTTGTGTCGATATGTCAGATGAGTCTTAATGTTATAGTGTTGATACTATTTAAATCTCTATATACAGCCCAATAAACACTATCACAAAATATGTTATGCAGTGCCTTTGTGTGCCAATTTACATCTTTACTGATGATTAGGTCAAGTATTATTCTTGAGTAGTAGGATATCAAATTTGATACTTTTAGAATCAATTCATTTTATTTATTGTAATTCGAGTTTATTTGTGTTGTTTGTTTGTATCCCGGAACTTGTTCAGGAAATTATTTGATTTTTGCTGTATATTTTGTGTGCAAACTTGGTAGTGTTTTCTTGTGTTTGATGTCAGTGTTAATGACACTTTTAAGATGGAGAAGAAAACAAGGAATCATTCTGTTATTTATGAACTCCCTTTGCATTTGAGAATGTAAGAGTAACATTATGATTCATGTCAGCTGCCTCTGTTATAGTCAGAAATATTTATAGAGGATACTAAACAACCTTCTGTGTAATACCATTTTTATTAAACAAGTTAATGATTTGGTATCAAATGAGCAAAAGCAAGTTTTATACTAAATATTTTTCTTGTTTAATAAAAATGGTATTTCACAGATGTGAGTTTTGTATTCTGTTTATTATTCTCCAACATATATTATATCAGCTTTCTGTGAGTCAAGCAAGGTCTAACACCTCTGCAACAGAGGCATTAGCAGGATGACGTCATACGTCTAGTGGTATTACACTAGTGTAATATTTCACTGCAGTATCTTCCATGGGTGAGTAATATAATACAATATTATTTAGTGGTCCCCAGGTCTCTGTTCTTAGTAGTACATTGTGGCAAGTGAATTAAGTCAGGTGGTGAGACACTGTAACTTTGTGGAGATACAGAGCCACGTGTTTGCTGATGAGTCAGTCGGCTTGTTCCAGTCATAAGTTGGTACTCAAGGTCTTTGTCCACTGTAGATGTCTCGGCATAACTGTACATCGAAACACAGCGATATTTTCTGTACAGAAAAACTGCAATATTTATGTGTATTGTCTTATCAGCTTTTAAAGCATATAGTCTCAATGTTATTTATTGATTTATATAAAACACACTCTGATTTATTTGTGCTGCCTAGACTGTGTTTAAGATCCAGTCTCCTTGCCATATTGATTAATGTATGATTTATTGTTTTATTTAGATAATAGCCTGTGCAAATAGATTTAAAATTTTCTGGTTTAGAAATCATTCATAATTCGCAGAAAACAGTTTAGTTAGCCGGATCTAAAAAGTAGTGAACCTTTGAAACTTGCTTCAAATAAATATGAAACAAAATAATACATTTCATGAGAAATATTCATTTGATAGATTTAAAAAGACAAAATGAAAGACACATTATCATTTTTACTTATAAACCATTCTATAAATAATATTCAGTAAATGTATTAAAAAAAACCCATTAACATCTGTCAACCATAAAGTAAACTCTTTTGTCAGTCCCATCTAGCAGCTAGAGATGTATCAGATTCTGGTGCAATGCACTCCTTTGCTTGTTTTATTTATCACAATGAAAAGTGAGACCTTTATATGTCATGATTGTTAACAGTCATTTAGTTATCATGTAGTGTCAGCGTATGATCTGATACCTTAATATTTATGTTTATGTTGAAACTGATTGTGTGGTATTGAATTTAATGGTGTTTTGTAACGTAACTGCTGTGACAACTGTATCAGTCATTAATTTATTCTGGTCCCTGTTTAACATTGTTTGATTTTGTAACTTGTGTTATCAGTAGACGTTTCTTTAGATTTTCTGTTTCAAAGTTTGTAGCGTGGATTAGAAGTGTGACACTAGCCAAGATAAACATCACTGTGTGCATTTATGACATTATACAGGAACCAGCCCATTGTTCTGAAGTGAAGTGTGAAAGATGTTTGAAATGTCCTTATGTATTTTACAGCATCTTTGAGAGATACCAGTTTTATTAGATGTTTACTGTTAATAAAGAGAGAAAAAACAGGATACATTCTGTTCTTTGTTTGATAAAATCTGTCTTTTGAGTGGCAAGGGCGGTCAGCTAAGATACATGCTCAATCTAATGGCTGATGTATTGAACAAAAGGATGCACGCAGTTGGGTTATGATGGCATTCCATCTGCCAAGCCTGACTACACAGTCATATTTCGTTGGTTTCACATTAATTTCTGACTCGCTGTGCGCATGCGCAGAGCGTGTAAAAATATCTACTGGTCAGTTCCGCTTTGGACGTGCGCATACCGATAGTGTAAATACACTCAAAACAAAGTGATCAAATAATAATTATTTACGAGTGACAACTGTTCATAGCTGACTAAATATATCAATTTACATATGATTTTGCAGGTAATGATGTGCTATTTTGGTTGCAGCTGCATCAGAAATGTGTGTTTTGATAGTTGTGAGAAGGGGGTGTGCGGGAAGAACGGTGGTCGCGAGATGTGTTTATACAAGAACTTACTGACATAAATCAAGCTATTCATTTCTCTACTCCCGGTCTTTTGTACATACGGGTAAAAAAATAAGTTGTAATAGACATAAAACTATGTATTTAATTTGATTTTACGTTTTTAGCGTGTGTTTACACTATCGGTAAACGTACGTCCAAAGCGGAATTGACCAGTAGATTTTTTTACACGCTCTGCGCATGCGCACAGCAAGTCTGAAATTAATGTGAAACCAACGAACATCTCCAGGGTATACGTTCCGACAAGTCTCCACAACACCCTGGACGCATCTACGGCTCTGCCCGATAAATGTATTACCTCCCTTGGTTGGCTTTTTATCCAATCAGGTGTGTGCGCTGAAAAGTTGAGCGAACCAATCACAACTCACTTTCGCTTTTTAAATTATCTAACCAATTAAGCTTGGCAACGCAAACCACGCAGAGGTTCTCTGAAAGAGGTAAAATGAGTCCTTGCTTATATGTTTTTAAAGTTTCGGTCTGTATGATTTAAAAATAATCCCTCGCAAACCTTCACAGTTGCGACCGCTACCTTTGTTGATACTGGCAAGGTCAGCCATAACGGCGGCCTAGTTGATTGGCTACCGTGAGAATGCGGAGCCAGCAAAGGGAGGTAATAAAATTCTCGGGCCGATACGTAGATGCGTCCAGGGTATAGTGGAGACTTATCGGAACGTATACCCCAAAGATATGGAGGATGCCCGACCCAGTGAACTTAAGAAAATCTACCCCTTTGACTAGTAGATCTCTGACTTCACAACTTTCTCTTTGTTAACTCTCTGTCTTTATCAACATACTACCCACTCTAATAACTTAAATCAGGTTGTTTCTTTGTTATGTTCAGTATTTATATCTAAAGAACTTGGCTGAGCACCCCCGACAGGATTGGTCATTTTGTGCAACAAAGGGATATACCTGTACTGAGTCTGGCCTAGGTGGAATCTCCTTTACAGGGAGAATGGTGCAGATCGCCCTTTCTAAGATGATCAGGTGGCTGGCAGGGGGTATGAGGATGAGAGTGCTGGCTGTGATACAGTCACATGGAAGTTAAGTTTAGTGTTGACCTGGAATCGTGAAAGACATCCAGAGTGATATTTTGAATGTTCACATTCACCAATGAAATTTAATTCAACATTTAACATTCCAGGGCCATAATTGTAGCAATCAAGGTCTTACTTCTCCCCACCGGATGGTCGAGGGCTTACTTTCCCAACCATTACAGAGGTGCTTTATTATACAAATAAACCATCAATGACGGATAATTAGATGATCATGTAATGAAGCTACAAATTGAAGCGCTAGTAAAAGCATTGTAATGACAGTAGGTCTAACTTTTAATAGGTAATGTAACACCGGCATGTTTGTCGACCTGGAGGTCGTGAGGTAGGGTTTCCGTCTACTTACCTCGACAGATGCGTTTCCGTTCCTGCTAGAGAAAACGTTTTCACTCAAAATATGATCTTGGATGATATTTTTCAACTGATTTCAAACATTTCAAGGTCATCTGAATTTGAATGTTGATGTTGATGTTGAAGTTGATATTGATAAAGAATTAGGAAAAAGAAATAAATTGGGAAGAGTCTTCCACACAAAAAGTAAAACTAGGAAATAGGTTTTGCTTACAAAAAGTAAAAGTAGGAAATAGAACCTGCGAGAAAGAAAAGCCTCAAATGAGGTTATTCAAGGGGAAAAAGCCATGTTTAATATATAGTTAGAAGCAACCCACAGGTGTATATGAGTGAAGCGATCATTGTACAAATCCATGTTGGCCAAGCAAACAATAACACCTGTTTTAATACTGATAAAGTTGCGGCATTATGGTTGACAGATATGACTGAACAATGACAAGAATGACACACTACACCACAAGGGAGGTGGACCATCCCAATTCGGAATATCGTCATGACATGAGTCAATGATGATGCAATTAATAAAGCGTAGGGTAACGTGAAATAAACCACTTTGATCTTTCAGCAAATTATTTTAGAATATGACCATATAAAATGCCTTATAGTTAGAAGAAAGGTTCACTCTTACAATGTTTTACAATGTTTTATGTTTTGTGTGAAATGTTATATCAGTGCCAAACTAGGAGATATTTAGTCCTACGTAGGATATAATGAGACAAACATTTTTTCACCGTGGCCCTGCTACGCTTCCGTAGATCATCAATATAACTTAATCTAAACATTAACTTCTTGGCCAAAGTTTCGTGTGTTAATTTTGTCATTCCGAGGAGAAAATGGTCTTGTATACATTAAGAAACAGATTCGCCAGAAGGGAGCACAGATGGAGCCCATTCGGGTGTTTAATCTTTGTAGAATTGTCTTATTTGCAATTTCATACATGTATGTCCTACAGTTCATAAAGTGTTTTATGCACATGATAGATCCCTTCATTTCGTCAAACTGAAGACAAAGATGTAACTACACATACTTTCCTGCATTTATTGTCCAGGAAATTAAAAAGCTTTTAGGATTATTGTGTACAGTACTCTGTGTCTTTGAGAATTAATCAACGCGGGGTTTAGTCCATTTGTCTTCCATCCTTTTCTGTGAATGAAGACAAAGTTCAATTGAGCATGCGTTTGGATATACCTTTGCTGGCACCCAGCAATATATCCATTTGTAAGCATGTTTATAGAGATTGGGAATCCAGTAAAAATATAATAATATTAATAATATTAAAAGTTAATGGTCATATCTTCATATTTTACAATCAGGTATACATTAATGTGCGTATATAATCATATCCAAGCACTGGCTGACAGTCATCAAATACTGATGAACGTTGGTGTGTGCCGGCTCGCCGACATGCAATGAGCATATCCATGGGATTATGCGCAGTTATGAGTAACTTGGAAAATAACTAGATCTGAGATTAAGTTACTTAAATGAACTGACTTCAGCTTCGGACAACGTTTCTAGTTATATATTCATTTCTTTTTACTTTTGTTGTGACTTTTTGTCGGAATATTCATGTGATCATAGACAGAAGAATGGGTACCTGGGAATATTCATGTGATCATAGACAGAAGAATGGGTACCTGGTCAGATGACAATGGTAACGACATGCAGCTAAGTCTGGGACTCCATCAGCAGCTAACAATTAAGAATTGATTGCACAGTCAAGAAAAGAATGCACTGGACCATCCCAACTTCGTGCAGTTCGCGCAATTCATGCATATCGTACATACCTACATTCCATCTGATCTCACACGTGCTCCCATCCGGAAGACAGTGAGGGCTTGTCTGTTGCAATCGTGCAGACTGTCACCCATCACTCTGACGTAGTGCTTGTTTGTGTTAGTTTGTATTAGTGTTACTGTGAATGGGAGGGAGATGTTGTGTGTCAGCACGTATCGTATTACCTACGAGCACATGGCAATCATTTTTCGGCAGAGTGTGTGGTCACGAATGTACACCTCTGCTCAGGACCATAACACGACTGCGCGTTATCCTAGTTAGAGACCGCTACAAGCGGGCATGGAAAGTGACACCGATTCGACACGGACACTCGAGTGCTATCTAGAACCAAACAACTTGCAGCATTTACTGCAGGACTAGTTTTGTGTTATATAGGAGTTCTGACTTCTTCCAATTTTGTTGTGGAATTACACAGGGTGAGTGCTTATCCCCATTACTATTTTGCAATGTGGTGAAACAATGTGGAATATTACGTGCTGGATAATGAATTAAAAGACATTGATATTCAGCAACAAGATGTAGATAATTGGTCCATTGTTTTTCACTTGGTCCTTCTTGAGGCAGGCACTAATTTGAGTGATTCTAATCATATTTACATAATTTTCTTGTCACTATGTGTATTAAGGAATTGAAACCTGTACATTCCATGAGCATTCTTGATCCCATAAAATGTTTTCTGATGAACTGATCATCATAGTTGATGAACATATCCCAAAGTCCTCTGCTGGGGAAGATTATAATGAAATGACTTCTCTTCACGAGCTTCCAAAATGCTCTTAAACATGCTCAAGATACTGCTGCGGGAATTGATACCTTAAAATATCAACTCCAGAAGTACTTACAGAATTGTGTTTACTAACCCTTTTAAATATTTTTGACAGTATTTGGACGTCAGTGGAATTTCCTTCTTCGTGTCGTGATGCTGTCATTGTTCCAATTCCTCAACCTGGACGTGATCATATAGATCCTTCAAATTGTCCACACATTTCACAAACAAGTTGCATTTGCAGAATCATGGAACGCATGATCAGTAATTGATTAGCACTTAGAAAACAATAATCTACGGGCATACATTGTGGTTTATGTAAGAAACAGAAGTAAAGATTTACATGATTTAGTATGACATACAAAGAAATATTATACCAAAGACCCCTCACTTCCTCCAGGTGTGTGTATGAATGTAACACTGTAACGTAACCCTGGACCCACGGTTTTCATATATGAGGAACAGCAGAGGATTTAGGGATACATTGATCAACTATGATGTTTAGTTCATCAGAAAACATTTTATGAGTTCAAGATTGCCCATGAATGTTCAGGTTTCAATTTGTTAATACACGTCGATTAATATAAAACCAGATTGGTTCTATTCCACGAAAGCTTTCAAAATAAAGAGTCAATTTAAGATTGAGGTTGATCTCCCACCAACTTAGCCTAATATATTACTAAATGTAAATTCACTCATCTATATATTGTCAGATTTTGGGGACGCACTTTTGCAGTGTAAAAAGGATGGAAAATTTTATATACTGGAAAACTGACACCTCATTCCTTTAATTGCTTGGCATAAGAAATCAGCTCTCAAAATTTGATAAAAATCGAAGACCTTACTGTGCAAAAATGGGTTAAGAGGATGTCTGATGGTACAGGCCACATGTTGCAAACGGTAGGTAACAATTGCATGGTCTTAATATTTCCAAGAGAATATGCAGGGCTGAATTCAAAGTTGCTGTCCTACTTGCTCCAGGTGTAGCCTATAACCCAGCTGCATCATCCAAATTCCAAAACTCCAGTTGTAGAGTAATGTCTGATCAATCTGATCCAAAACGACAGTACTCGGCAGCGAGCATTGATTACTAGAGAGAACCGTCCACTTTCTGCTAGTATAATTATTTTAGCAGTTTAACATCCACTTTTCCAAAATGAATTTACAGAATTTAGTCTGGACTTTTCTATATTCTTGTTACTTTTAGTCCCCCGAACTTCCGATCCATATGAAAGAAATGGCTGATTTTTTTCGTCAAACCATTTGAGTGAAGGCTCAACGGGAAAATTCGTATATTTACAAATAAAACGCTTCACGACGCGTAATGCTCTTACTTTTTGCATTGCAAGTGGCCCACACATTCTTGAGTCAACATTTCTACAGGAGTCCACAATTCCTAGATATTTATTGTAAGGTACACCCTGTATTTAACAAGATCAGCAATTTGACATTTTTCAGTACCAGTTTTGTCTTCGTTATTTTCATTTTTTCGTTTTGTTAATATTTATTGAGGGACCCCACTTCAAACAGTATTCACTTAAAACATGAATCTTTCGCTGTAAGTTAATTACTGAGTCGCAAATATAGCAACATCATCTACAAACAATAATATTGATATATCGGTGATAGTTTCATTAATGAATATGCACCTCTTGTGTCATTAGCTATCATTTCTTTAACACTGAAGTTCTGTATATATAGCAAGAATAGTATTGGTGACAGAACGCAACCTTGTCGAACACCAGAACACGTATCAAATATATCTATCATCTCATATTTACTAGTTCTGACTGAAGCTTTTACGTTATTGTACATGTTTCTTAATTAACGTTGACGTTCCCGTGTATACCAGATTGCATCCTAACATAAATAAGTTGGAACTGATTTTAATAAATTTGTGTTATTGTTATCAAAATACAGGAATACTTACGCTCATCGAGAGTATTTAATATATTTTCACACGAAACTTTGTTTACGAGGACGTGCCTGCTAGGAGGTAGCGGAAACAGGCGAGCGTTGACGAGGATGCGTTTGAAACGAGCTTTTGACCCACATTGCCAAAGCTTGTTGTACAGAAAGACTGTACGAGTAGGTGGGTTGTCCTCAGCTATCTATCATAGGACCCGTGGACGAAACAGTTTCACAGGTGCTCTGATCACAGAGAGATCCCTCACAAGCGAAAGAACCAAACACGCAAGACCGCATTTACACTGATTTGATTCAGATATTTTCTCCACTATACACGCACGTGAGTATTTCTAGTCTGTAATTATGTCAATGAAATCTCATACTGTGTATTTCGTTTCAAAATAATTCAACATCAACCTGAGTAATTATCGATTACTTGGTGTATACACGAGAGGGTCGCGGCAGTTTATCAGATGAATGTTGACGGAGGGACTTAACGTACTGCACAGATTACGGTTTGCCCTCGACTATGTCGACCTGTAATAATTGGTAAATCTTTAGTCCAACCTGCTGCATATTTCAAAGTAAATATTGACACAAATTTCATACAGTCCATTTCACTAATTGCGAGATCATGCCTTGATAATTGGGTACATGTTTTTACTAGTGGTCGATATGAGATCATTGGCAACATGAAGTGGAAGAATGTGTTACTGTGTCTACGTTTAAAGATTTTATGAAAAATGTTTGATTACGTCATCATAGCAATAAAACCCACGAGGAATGGACCAATTGTGGGACAGTGTGTTGACCTAATTCATCAGAATGTCAGTTACAAACAGCAGGATTGTGCCGTGCTGGATCAACTCGTGTCAGGGAACGTCTCACAGCTATACTTATTGTTAGTAATGAGACTATATCGACAAATTTGATGAAGTCCATGTACCATTTCACAAATATTGCAAGCGTTGTGGTTATAGCGTCTCCTTAACTAGAACAAAAGATGAAATTTACTATCAGGTAAATATATATTGACATCCACCCAAGATAACAAGACGCGTAAGTGGAAGCGTCTCCTAATATAATCAAATGAACGCATTTGAATCGAAATTTGAATCTGCCGTTATGTAATTTCAGTGTAGTTGTATTGCCTCATATTCGAGCCTACAGAGTAAGGGAACACATGCTATGGCTGGCGCGGATACTATATTGCAACATCCAGTTGACACGTTACGACTGTTGTGCCTCCTATACCAGCCTTCAGTGGAAGACAGCAATGCTAAGACTGACGCGTATACCATACTGCAAGTTACAGCTTAAAGGCAGACATGCTACGGCAGCTGTGTCTCCTATACTCCAGCCATCGGTGCAGAAGAAGTACATGTTAAGACTGATGCGTATCTATACTGCAAGTTACAGTTTAAGGTAGACATGCTACGACTGTGGTGCCGCTCGTGCCACACCCTCGACACTGACCCGATTACTCACCTCATTTAAATAGCTGGAACAATACGGAATGGAGCGTTAACACAACGGTCGACGGCCCTGAAACGACGCTGGATTTTAACTGTTGACCCAGTTGATGAAACCACTAGCTAAGCAATGGTGTTGACGACGACGTGAACACATCAGACACACCAAAGCTTCTGTCGAGGTCAGTTTGCCCACAACCTCTGGGCGAAAGTGTAATAGGTTTAGGGCGTTTGGAACAAACACGTGAAGATCCGGGTTAGAACTGATCGTCAGTAACCCATGCTTGTCCCAAGAGACGACTGACAGGATTGGGTGGTTAGACTCGCTAACTTGGTTGACAGTCATGTCACCGTATACCAATCGCGTAGAATGATGCTCATGATGTTGATCATTGGGATATTTGATCCAGATTCGATCATTAACAGACTACCGCCATATACCTGGAATATGTCTGAGTGCTGCGTTGTTTAAACCATCCACCCAACCACTTGGAACATTAGTTGTATTATGCCAGCTTCATATGGGAGGAAAGCTTGAAGTGAAAAAGAAGTCATCGGTAGTCTTAACAAGCGACCTTTCACAACACAAAACGCAGTGGCCCACTCTGTAATGAACTACATTATAGCTAAAATGTATAGAATTATCATTAAAACGACCGCACGTTATAAGAAATGAGCGGGCCACTGTAACTTGATAATGCCCGCAAAATGCTTGACGACGGGCCATTATCAAGCCCGTTGTTTGGTGACGTCATAAGTAGCTCGACTGTTGAAGTTCAATCACCTACGGCTCGTTTGAACTTAGGCTCATTATTGACCATATATCTGGCTCACATTCGTCGCATGTGCCAGTGCCATTATGCACTTTCCTGCCTGGGCCAACCATGTCAATTGTACCATAAATTACAACATACAGCAATGATTTTCCCTGCCAAGCCCTCTCTGCACTATAGTCTGTCTCACAGTCCTTGAACCACATTATTTTCCCTACTGCCGATGTGCTGTTCTACGTCCTTGTCACGTCGATGGAATATTCGAAAATGTATTTGACCTGCTAAATCATAAGTGGCCCATGAATGATCGTAAGTGGACCGTGAACGAGTGTTTATGACAGAAAGTAATCTTTCCTAGTATTTAAACTGGAACGAAGTACGTCGACATGCTTTGTAATAAACGAAGACATTTTGTAGTCTCCTGATTTACATGTATGTTTTACAGTGCTGTAATCATTCTTATACCGTGAGCCATATTTGTTATCGACATGCAGTACATATAACCTGTCTGTCTCTACACGTTTATCTGTAAAGGTTAAATGACTAAGGGCTCAGTCGTCCGCTACATTCCGCACGAACAGATGAGCTAATACGATGATATCCAGACAAATGCAAGCAAGTTAGGGGTAGAAAATAATACAGAAATCCCAATAGTCATACATACAAAACGTTTACTTTCATCCACGTCAAGGCACAGGTAAAATGGACACAAGAAGTCTGGCAAACACGTCAACAAACATGTTACATTTGATGTTCAAATTCAGCAACATTCAGGTAATCAATGAACTTTCTGGGCAAAGGGAGGTATTTCACTGCTTCACGTATGTTTCTTGAATGATGAAGATGGTGTCGTATGACTCTGCGACATATTCTCTGAAGTGTCCTCTGCATCACAAACTCCTCCTCAAGCCAGCTGGGGCAGTCGGCTTCCCCTCCGAACAGATGTGTCAGCAACACCATATCATAGTCCACGTGTGCACCACACAGAATCAGGTATTTCAGCACCACTGGGTCGCGTGTCATGTGGACAGGACGGGTCTGGAAGTCGTTCACGGCGTTGATGTCAGCCCCAGTGTTAACCAACAAATCGATCATCTCAAAGTGAGCCTTGTTCTCTCCCTGGAGAAGCTGCTGGATGTCAGACGTGGGGATCCGTCTCATCCGTCGATAGAAGTCCACCGAGGTACACAGCATAGTCCGTATGTTCGACCTGGACAATCTGTCACAGGCGACATGCAACGGGGTGTCACCCTTGTGATCCTTATAATTGACGTCAGCACCCCGTTGCAAGAGGAATCGACTTCCTTCCAAATCGTTACCCATCACGCAAGCAAATAACGGTGTCCACCCGTATTTATCCGCCCCATGTATGGAGGTGCCATAATTGAGTAGGAGCTCTGCAATGTCCAGATGCTTGCCTTCAATGGCCCTGTGTAGAGCATCCCGCTCCACGTAATCTCCGCGGTGAACCGAGGCACCGTTGTGGATCAGCACCTCCACGACTGTTCTAAAGCCAAGGTGACAGGCGTGGTGAAGGGGTGTCATACCACAACCATCCTGCCCATCAACATGGGCTCCACTACTGAGCAGTGTTTCTACCATTCTCAGGGAGTTCTTCAAAACCGCCATGTGAAGAGGTCTTCGTTGCCAGGCAATGGTTTCTGACTTCTCCAGGCTTGCCCCAGCATGGATCAGCAGTTCGGCCACATCGTCATAGCCCTGCTCCAAGGCGTGGATGAGGGGTGTTTTAGCATAGAGGATAATACAGTCTATGTTGACTCCAGAATCTATGAGATGCCGGATCTTTCCCAGGTCTCGTTTCTCAATGGCTCCAACCATACGGAACTGCATCTCTTTCTGATACCGTTTGGATCCTGAAACAGATATGTGCAAGTGAATGCAGTTACGATCAGCTAACCTCTATGACAGCTTTGTGCTTAACTTTCCCTAATGTCTCCAAAGAAAGACTAATTTGGAGCACAGCTGTGACTCAACATGATATTCCCAACGTTTGTTGATTGTTCAGTTTTCAGTTTTAACCTACATTTGCATGGAATGCTGCTTTGCTCGCAGACAGAGCTCATATTCATTTATTCGGAAAATGCTTCCAGCTAAAACCTCTCATATCTTCCTGTTTGACACATTTTCGCGCTGCACTGATAAACTATGAATCTGCCTGAGAGCAGGTTCCAAAGGTTGTGTTCCATTCTTAAATTATTATCAGGGAAGCAAAAAGGAGTCCTTCCTTTACCTCCTCCGTTAGCGACTAGGTGTTAATGTCAATTTCAGCCGCCATTGACAACAAAAAATTCCAGGACCTTAAAGTTTAAATCATGAAAGCGGCTAAAAACGCGAACTAAGACCTAACATGTGGCAACTCCAGAGGTTTCAAGCAATGGAGGAGAGGGTCCTGCACTGCATTTACGCAAAACCTTTAGAGACCGGTCACTTGGGACTAAACCGGCCTCATAATCTCCCTCGTAGCCACAGCAGCCAACCAGCCCATAAAGGAATGTGCGATCTGCTGTGTTTAATTATAGTATAACGGACAGTATCAACACATTGCTATGCAGCATCATCAACATACCCGTTAGTTATAATGCGGTGCGGTGTATGTGATGATACAATGATAATCAAAATAAAGGCACTTTTCCTGAAAAAGAAACTTAAAGACAAAACTCGTAGCAACAAACATAATCACCCACGGATATTGTTAGTAACAAACGTTCAAGTTAATTATACCAATTAAAACATTAAAAGTTTTTATCTAGTAAAGATTATAAGCATTAATAATTATTAACCAGTAACAATAACAGACAACTTATTTTGCAACAATCGCTGGCATAAATATATATACGGTACATATTACAGACACCAATGGGTAATATCCTGTCAATCTTGCTTGCGTACCTATTACACAGCTTAAATCCATCTTCATCCTCAAATGTCTACCGGACTCGTCTTCACTGACTTCAGACGAGGGTGACACCGGTACTAAGGGTGGTAGAGGTGGTGGGGTCGGAGGAGAAGACGGAGGGGGTACATCCCCCGAGTCTTGTGCTGCCATTATTTACAACTGAAAAATAAATGGACATTTTCACGTAACGAGTCATCGTGGGTTTCAGTCATTAACCATACTTTTTGTTTTTCTCGAGACAAGAGTACATTGCTTTCAGTTAAAAGAAGGGATTTAACATCTATGAATTCAGTTTGAAACCGAACATACGTTTATAACTATTCTATCAAGACAAACGTATAACATAACAAACGCTCCGGGGGAAGCCAAGTGGTGAAGTGCCAGCTTAGCATGGCTTGGTCTCACAGCAGAATCCACTGTTAAAAGTATAGTTGAACATAATTTGATACATCAGTATGCAATATTCTCATATAACACATATTCTCATACAAAGTTTGAATTAAATATACTTCTTATAGTAGAATGAAGTCGTCACCCTTGCGTGTACGAAACGCCCAGTAAGAAAGGCATAATCAGCATCGATAAAAGGATTTATCGATATTTTAAATCACTGATTGATGAATCAGTCATTTTGCACAATAGTTTTATTGAATGAGTGTTTATGTATATGTGTTTACAAAGGGAGAAGGATTACCCCGATGTCCTGTCGATATTTGAAGCATTTTGTAGATAATAACTCTGCTTCATTTACACTATAGTTGGAAAGATCTACAAAGTCGTTCTAAAACAACCTGTCACGTACTTTACCAAACTCAAAGGTTTTGTAAAAGTGCTTGATAATATCACTTGAAGCCAAAGTAAGAATGTGCATTGAATTCCGTTTCTTTCAGTTTCAACACAGTTTTGACACTGGGAGATGACATTTAAACAAAAACATAACAGATTTATCATAATTAAATTTATTTGAACACCTCTTAAAACAGCTAAGATATCATGGAGTAATGTTATTTGAAGGAAGGACATTTGAGTCATTTGATATATTGTGACACAGAAACATTTCTACATTTCTCTAATTCATTATGAGGATACACTCTTAATACTTCGGCGCAACTTACATCGCGAAGCAGTCGAGATATCATCCGGGTATGCAAAGGAAAAACACTAACAAGAGCCGCACACAGTCCTAGCGAATCATTGTCGGCGATCATTGCCCCTGTAATCGACTGCACAACAACAGGCACAGGCATGTGGCTCAGTGCGGCACGCTTTTCCATATGACAGGTGGAGGTTTTTGTGTCATTCATCGGGCGATATGTAGGCCACCTTGCCCACAAGCAGGTGCCCTCAGCCGGGTTTATGGAATTACATACTGACATGTGTTCATATAAGTCTTGTCTTAACTACTACGTCAAAGCAGTGTACTAGGCAATGGTTTGGCACAGTTACGCACAACTCGGACATATGAGTATGACAAAGGTATATCACCTAACTATCCAGTGTCTAACACCAGGATGAGGTTTGGTAGAGCATATCATATTAACCACATGTAGTGTTACATAAGACGAATGGGCAATAAACGGCCAACGAGGGAGACCGTTCCCTCCGTGAAACCAAGAAGTGTACTTTCAAGAGAGCGATCATAGCAGGAGCTTATGTGGAACCGGAAACCACGATTAGCGTGTTCCGGCTCGAGTAAGGTCGGCAAACCGTCTCATCTAATGGATCAGAGTCTTGATAGATAAACAAATATTACTAATTAATTTTGTATACAAACTGTATACATTAGATATGCTTGACGTAAACATCGTAAGGGCTAGAAGAGGTGAGGACGGGTGTAGAACGGTTCATTGGGCTAAATTACACGTCCAAAGCTAAGTGGTGATGTGTCTGCTCGCCAACAAGTATCGGTGTGTGCGCGCGCGCGGTGTGAGTATAGTTACTGTCTACGACTTGAATTTAGTGCAGCAAATATACGAAAGTCTCTATACGATAAAATGTACATGGGGTTACACGCATATCGGAATGAGAAGAACGAAATACTTTCCTCTGTGGAATGGTCAGATTGTGAAAACAGTGAAAGGACAATACTTTCAAGTACTGGAATGCGTATACAGCCCAGGGCCCACTTGCACAAAGCAATCTTAGCGTTACGACTTCCTTAAGCCTATGTTGAAGAATGGGAGGTACAATCATTATAACGCTAAGATCGCTTCGTGCAAGTCAGCCCAGGGCCCTGTTTCACAAAACTCTCGTAAGCCTAAGGTCTCGTAACTTTTCTCGTAGCATTTCCACCTCCTATGTTACAGTATGCCAGGTACAAATGCCACGAAGAAAGTTACGATACCTTAGGCTTACGAGAGTTTTGTGAAACAGGGCCCAGATGACGTTAGTAAGGTGAAACAATCGCGTCGTCCTATATGTCTTTAGAGCTGATATTGGTTTCGCCATACAACAGGTGAGCTCTCATTTGAGATGAAGCCTTCCTCAGTTTCGTAAATGCAAGAAATATACTAATAGTTACTGGGTATGACAAAGTAAATGCCAAAGACCATCATGGTTGATCTGTAGGTCTGATCATGAATCCGATATTGACACTAACAATAGGCCAGAGTAACACTGAAATACGGACATACCAATACACTGACAGAAACACACTTGCGAGGTAGCATCTCATTGTCGGAGTCCGGTGTTAAAATATGTCCCTAGGCACCTATGTCGGTTGGGTGTAACGACCTACTAGGCCGGCTTCCGTTTAGATGATTACCTGCCGCCATGGCCCAGTTAATCTGCGGTGTCACAAAACCCACTCAATGGCATTTCTCATACAAACATTCCGTAAGTCTCTTACTGTGTGTCTGTACATTGTACAGATCCTCCTACATTTTCTGACCCATATTTGTACCTATGTACATATGTGTGTCATTCCTAAAACCTACTGGCCGGTAACTGGCGTACCACAGACTAAAGATACGTTAAAAATCCCCACGTGGAGCCTGCAACACCGTTGTTGTAAACGGAATCAAATCACATGCGCATATGCGTATGAAAACAATATGAAACAAATCTATTCGCCTCATTACACAATCCCTCGCAGATTTATGCATGAACAGGTAATTGTACATTATTCACAGAACAATTCATACATCCTCATAACTCGCCTCCATTAGTAACATCTGTTCATTAGGCCCTCCATCCATCCCAGAACCCAAGTTGTAGCAGTTACTAGTGTACAACCAGGTCAGATAGGGCAGCCCATGGTGTACTGAGGTAAGCCATTCTGACACAATACATTTATTATTAGATTCTCATCCCATCCAACAGTGGCGTTCCCATCCAGTAAAGGCGTAACCTTATTTCTAAAAGGAAGACATCTTCACGCTAAATATCACAGTACACCAACTTCACTTAAACCGTTAACAGTTTTCAAATGCAATAGGATACTTGACACATGAACGAAAACCGAGGTACTGGGTCGTTTAAACGGCATCTGACTTCTAGCAACATCACAAGCATCTTGTACAGTGTCAGTCCAAGGTGCTGTTGCTGGTTGTAACAGCCGAGATGATAGATCGAGGACGGCGATGATCACGTGCAGGATGATATGCATGCAGCAAGTTAGGAGTGAGTGGTCGTGACAAGTTATTACATGGGTTTTTGTACTTTGTATTTTTTGTTTTGATTTTTGTTCCCACTAGTTCAATAAAGTCCACTGAATGATTGTACAAATGGAACAAAGCATCTGTTTTCCAAATGAGGTATACTGATTGGCGTATATTACTCATACGTCATAAGATGTTTCATAATAAAACACTATAAATAATCTTAACAAACCGCCTTAGTACAACTATGTAATAGGGAAGTGGATCACGGTATGGATATGGTTTCAAATAACGCGCTTAATAACGTTTTGCAAACAACACCTTTCATACACTTGTGTGACATCCAGTTAAAACTTGCCAGTTACCACCTATTTACCATACTGCGCGTTCAGATGGAACGTTTTATACAGCCTGGTTCCCTGGGTCTGATGCGCCTGCGCTAACGCTCCGAACCAGGCTGCGTTTTATACTGCCACAATTTTCTAGGCCCAGATAAAGGTGGAAGCAGCAACGGTGGTCATGATGTGCAACGGCTCCTGAATATCTCTGGGACCAGGGACCGTCTTGCCAGTAGCTCTTGAAGATAACCAGTGACCAGCTACCGTCTTGCCAGTAGCTCTTGAAGATAACCAGTGACCAGCTACCGTCTTGCCAAATGCTCTTAAAGATAACCAGTGACCAGCTACCGTCTTGCCAAATGCTCTTAAAGATAACCAGTGACCAGCTACAATCTTGCTCTTAGCCAGTAGTTCTTAATGATAACCAGTGACCAGCTACCGTCTTGCCAGTAGTTCTTAAAGATAAACAGTGATCCACTACCGTCTTGCCAGTAGCTCTTAAAGATAACCAGTGATCAGCTACCGTCTAGCCAAATGTTCTTAAAGATAACCAGTAACCAGCTACAATCTTGCTCTTAGCCAGTAGCTCTTAAAGATAACCAGTGACAAGCTACAGTCTTGCCAGAAGCTCTTAAAAATAACCAGTGACCAATTAGATTCATGCCAGTAGGCTAACCGGTGACTAGCTATAGTCTTGCCAGAAGCTCTTAAAAATAACCAGTGACCAATTAGATTCATGCCAGTAGGCTAACCGGTGACTAGCTATAGTCTTGCCAGAAGCTCTTAACCATAACCAATGACTAGTTATGGTCTTGCCAGAAGCTCTTAAATATAATAGTCTTACTGGTAACCACCATGTAACAAGTCTTGATGGTAGCTCAAACTCCACAATCTAAAATTTATACCGATTTTGCTGTTTCTGTTAATTCTACAAAACAAACAATACTTCATGCATTGTCAAATGTGTGAAACATTATCCAATCACTATGAATAATTAAAATAGCATTTTGAATTGGTGGCTTGTTTTAAATCACAAACACCTGGCAAACATGATGCCTCCCTTGAGAATAATCTTATGGATGACATCTGACATGTCTACTCAGGGGATCAACTCAAAGATGCCAGTTGAAGGCATGCCTCAGCAGGGGAATAACTCACGAATTAACAATTGAAGGCATGCCTACCCTTAAAAATTTTCCTTGATCTCAACCGAAGACATGCTGACTCTGAGGATTAACTCATCACTGTCAACTGAAGGCATGCATACCTAGGGGATTAACTCCTGGATGACAACTGAAGGCATGACTACCCATGGGATTATTCATGGATGTCAACTTATTGCATGCCTACCAAGGGGATCAACTCCCTGATATCAAATGAAGACATGCATACCTAGGGGATAAACTTGTGGAGGACAACTAAAAGCATGCCTACTCAGGCAATTAAATCCTGGATATCAGCTGAAGGCATGTCTAGAAAGGACATTATTCCTGGACGTCAACTGAATTCATGCCTACCCAGCAGATTATTCCTGGATGTCAACTAAAGACATGCCTACCTAGGGGATTACCTCAGGCATGCCAGCTGAATCCATACCAACCCAGGGAATTAACTTATGGACGTCAGCTGAAGCCACACCTACCCAGAGGATTAACTCATCACACATATCAACTGATGGCATGCCTACCCAGGGGATTAACTTATGGATGTGAGCTGATTTCATGTCTACCCATGGGATTAACTCATGGATGCCAACTGAAGGCATGACTACAAATGGAATTATTCATGGATGTCAACCGAAGACATCCCTACACAGGGGATTAACTTATGGACTTCAACTGAAGACATGCCTACCCCGGGGGTTTTTCCTGTGTGTCATCTGAAGGCATGTATACCTAGGGAATTAACTCATGGATGTCAACAAAAGGCATACCTACCCAGGGGACTAACTCATGGATGTGAACAGAAGGCATGCCTACCCAGGGGATTAACTCAGTATTGCCAGCTGAAGGCATGACTACCAACAGGATTAACTCCTGGATGTCAACTGAAGGCATTCCTACCCAAGGGATTAACTTATGGATGTTAACTGAAAACATGCCTACTCTGGGGATTAACTCATGGACGTCACATGAAGGAATGATTTCTCATGTGATTATTCATAGATATGAACTAAAAGCAAGTCTACCCAGGGGATTATCTTGTGGATGTTAACTGAAGGTATGACTAGTCTGGAAATTATTTATGAATGACAACGTATGGCATGCCTAATCTGGGGATTAAATCATATATGGGAACTGAAAGCATTCCTAACTAAAAGGATTAAATCTCAACTGAGGAATATCTCAAACAAGTCCATAATTACATCAATCAAACTAAACGACTTCTCTGCTCTGTTTCCTCAAACACAAGATCTCTCATGTATATGTTCTCTGTTTCTAATGTAAACACAACTGTTGTAAATATTATGAGAGGGTGTCTCAAATTTGGATAACTTGTCATCAATGAATAAAACATGTTTTAATCAATCATTAATTAGTGGACATCAACTGAAGACATGTCAATTCTTGGCATCAATTACTGAAGGCATGCGTACACTGGGCATCAATACATGCATGACAACTTATCTCATGTTACTGATGTTTCTCAAAGTGGTAAATGTAAAAATCAGAACCTTTCCAGACTTCCTCTGACCTCAAGCCGACATGCCATGATATAACTGGAATACTGTTCCAAGCAGAGTTAAAACCACTCCCACTCACTCTTTTGTCAGTAATAAAAACACTAGTATTGGGCATTGGTTGAAATTTCATGATCGATCCTTTAATTATCAAAGCGACCAATCATCGATGAATAATCAGTCACATAAAGTTAGTCCAGGTGATATGATATGAGACTATTATCTGTCACAGGCAGATGCATAAGCCAATGAGGGAGCCCTTTGTTGTGTACTTATATGCTTGCCTTTATTACAAGATATCAACTTGCTTGACCCGAAATGGATATACGACATGATATATGGGCTAAATGAGATGAATTCACATTGAAAACAGTGTAAATAGTTACTGGCTTACATTATGCAGACATGCAGATACATATTAACCAATCATGATCAATCACAGATACTATGATCGATTCCTGATTACAGTACTGGGCAAAATAAGCTGGGGATAATGGTATTTTTATGACTGATAATATATCAGTATATCAACAAATAAATACGTCATAAATATGTCATTATTCATATTCAACAATCCCTCACTATATTTGTCCAGTATATTTTCTACCGATCATTATTGATCAAATCAATGAATTGGAACACCACTACAAAACACACTTCCCAAACTGTTTTCAAAACTACCACAAAGGATAGATAAGCAAGCAAGTAAATAAATAGTTGATCTGGCTATCAGTGACTATATGGTCTATACAATTCTAAGGATCCCTTTATTTTATACTAATGAATACATGCAACAGTTTGTACACAAGTTGTGCTTTGGCAAATATATTTTTAAGATCTTACGTTTCTTTAGTGGCCTTTGCATGTGATTATGTCAGGTGTTACTGGTGATGCAGGATATGCTCACCTTTCTACAGACACCTGGTGTCATCACTATTTAACCCATAACATCACACAATCAACACTGCTCATGGTAGATAATTCTTCTAAATGAGGATAGGTATATTTCAATATAATGTATTAATCTATACGCTATGTACTTGTCACACTGAACAGATGTTCCCATTACCAGTAAATGTGCTGTGCAGCTATTCAATCAACTGTCATGAATGCCATGCATATGATCATATTTCCAACACATCTGGTACATCAGTTCACCTATATTATTGTTTTTACCTCATGACAATCATTTATCAGTCAAAATGGAATACATTGTTTGGTAACAAAGCCTATTTTAGAGTAATAAGATAACAACTGTGACATGTCGTCTTTCCCACCTACCAGGCTCCTATAAAACTGCTGTTATTTCATTTCTACTGACTGATTTTAAAAATAGGTTTCCTAAATATGATTTCACCATAATAAATTTCATAATGACGCCCACAAAACTGCCTGAATAATGACACTGTCATTTTCATCTGAGGAGAAGTAAGTTAATAGATGTAATAACGACAATTGAGTATATCCTTTCGTTTATTGCCAAGCTATATATGATAGTGGTCTGTAAGCCTCTGATGAGTTGCGTGAACTTGATCTTCACAGGTGAGAAAATTCAGAAAACAGAGGCCATAGGGTAAATGTCATAATACACCTAAAGTCGTCTTATTCAATCTGGCAGATCAAGTATGCATATCAACTTCTATACCAGTGTAGGCATAACCACTTTTTGAATGGTCATACAGTTGATATGGGTCCTTTCTTGTTCATGTTTCATGTGGGATAAGGCTTCTGTGAACACTGTTTACTGAAATTACTCCTTGAAAGGTTGCAGTGTTATACGAAATGGGACAAATGTATCAATGCAAGAGTTCACCAGAGACTGACTGTGAACATTTGGCTTCAACATCAGCTTATTTGGTTCAGGTAAGCTAAACATGCGGATAACATTTTCAACAATAACATGCATGCAGTTTGATAGAAAATAAACAACATCTGCAAGAAAGAAGTCTTTACCGTATCAAAATGACACACTACAGGAAATATACAAGTCACAAATATGAAGAAAATGCATGGGGCACCAACTGTGATACACTGAGATGCATCCTAGAAGCCTGCATTACAGAGCCAGCCTCACATTTTAATGTCTGAGTGAAACTCTCATTTAGTGAGTGAGTTAAGATTCAAAGTCACCCCACATAACCTGTGGAACACTAGCTGATCAACTGTCCACTTAACCCCATCCTTCTGTAACTTCTATGATGTCCACAAGGATTAGTAATGGCACTTTCATTCTATTTAAATTTCAATATTGTTAATCGTATTGCTTAGTGCACAAGAGGCATTATGCTGGATGTTTAATGTGAATGATTTGAATGCATTCATCACCATCCTCAGATAGGATTTAGTAAACAATAACCTTCATATAAAAGAGCTTTCCATTTAATATCAATGGTACATGTTATATTTGACAACACTGACACAAAATTCCATAACAAAAAAAAATAATAAACAAATGCAAACTTGGTTAAACACGTCCGGAATTGATGTATTGTGTTGTGCTGTTTGTTGTTTGATAAACAATGCATTATGACTAACATCCCAAACAATCAACCAAGTCACGAAGTCTGACAACTGACCCAAATAGTTGCCTTTGAAAACACAACATAGGTTGCAGCGTACACAATTTAACTCGAACTACAAACAGGTTTTGTGAGTTTTGACGAGTTTAACTGTGTTGCATACCAAACGTTTGTTTTCTTTGTAAGAAGCATAATCTCAGCCCTTGTAAACAGAGAAGTAACATATTTATACAGGTAAGGATTCAGATGTTTGAGAAAGGAGGTATGCACAGTTAATTCTCTCTAGAGTTTCAATGGTTACTTACAGTTTGTAATTTTTAGGGCTAAAGGAGGTGTGCGCACCCCTGCACCCAACTCAATCTGTATCCTGTGTCACTGGAGTGATCCTGTCTTTCATGATTTTGATCCAGTGTACATGATCACCTGATTGTCTAGTCAAGACCTCACGTTTCACCAAGAGTGATATTTAATTACCTTACGAACTTCCCTGTAAATTTCAGATAACACCTGTTACTGCCACTTGTTTTCTGTGTTAAGCTCACATTATTTTCATCACTGTGCAAATGGAATATTTCTAGTGGTGGTACAGAAAGCTTTCTAAAGAAATACTGAACGGTTTCTTTTGTTGGTCTGCATCTGAGAACATGCACTTATTGTTTCCTGACTCTTTTGTAACTCGAGTATACATGGGTTGGGCTGTGATAAGAAGCTAAATTACTAGATCTTGGTAGGGTTTTGCTGGGACATGAGGGGACAAAAATCATGCATGTGCATATCAGACAGCAGATTGACAAGGTGTGCAATTTCCGGTCGGCGACTCCCCGGTGCATAATCACGCAAACACATAATACAAAAGCAAGATCACATCACGTTGCACTTTGAAAACCACTGTTCAATTGATCACGAACACAAACCAAGGTCAAGGCTGATGTAAGGACACCCCTTCTCTGTATTCAAACAACGGCAGACTTTTTCATCAGTTGGTAAGTCGGACTTAGGTAAACGTGTAACGGAATTCGAACAACGACAGCTAACATTCCCTCCCTTATAATCGTCGCAGAATCCACGCGGTAACACAGACTCGCGGTTATCTAATATTAGGCTCTCAGCCGCTCTGCACCGAAAACAGACGGGAAGTCAGTCCGTCAGTTGAAATGAAACTCCGTTAATCTGACAATAATTAGCCGCTTGTCATGTACTTACGAGAGGCTGACAAACACACATATCTTAATTCGGCTCCTAAAGGTGGAATAATAAGCAATAACACACAGCAAACTTACTTCTCGGCAATCCGAGGTATCGCCTTGCCATCACCGGTGTAGCTGACATTTGCCATCCATGAAATGTGGTTCTCATGGTCACACGTGTTTTGCGTTCACTTGTTACTACGTTAGAGATACAACAGAGCATACTCCTTTTATCCAGATTTCAAAGAACATCATACACATCGAACTCAGAGTAGCTGTCTGATTAACACACTATGTAAGCAACAGTAAATGTTTGAAAAGGTTTAGTGGTATTGCCACAGAACCGTTTCATAAATTTAGCGTGGGTAAAATCAGGGCAGTATAGGTAGCCCACGGGGCAAGGTCGTAGCTGCCCCCTAGATTTTTTTACAGATTATTTTTTGTACAACAAAGTATTGATAGTGTGCATGGTACGACACCCTTTTCCCCTGCTTATCAAGAAAAGTTAACTACCCCCGTGATAATCCTTAGGCCTATATTTACAAGCTGCCCCAGAAGAAAATCTTTTAATTGTCGCTGATCAACCATATCAATGTAGATCTACTTCCAACAAAGGCATTCTTGATAACTAATTATGAACAATCCTGCGGGGAAGGTTACCAGCCGGCGCCTGTTTGTTTATAGGCTAAACATGGAATTAAAATGTACGCTCGTGATGTAATCCTTGGGTTAAGTTTAAAACATTTTGAAATTGTTACATCAGAGAAATTGGTGATGTGAAACCAGTGGAGCTTTGAGCTTGTAATCCACTTGGGATTTGGATCTCAGCACTTGCTTGAATAAGCCCATGGTACTCACAGCTCTCCCCTTTCTTGTTTCAAGGTAAGAAACCTGTAGATTGTGTTTATGTTAGAAGTTCTTATTTTATTGTATAATTGTATCGTAGACTCTCTAGTTTACTAGGATATGTTTGATTAATTTCTGATATCCAAAAATTACTGATATCGTAGAACATCGATCAGTACCTAGATATCACAGTGTCGTGATGAATTAAAGGAACCCTAAATTCAAGTCAAAATATCTTGAAACAATGTATACAATGCTAACACTTTGTCTACAGACGTGTGAATTTTCACCTATTTACCATTGAAATTACCTAAAATACATGTTCCTGAACGAACCAAATAAAATCTTCTGAAAACTGCTGATGCATTTCTTTTATTTAAGAGTGTAGGTCCTGTAGTTTTGATATGATGCCTTTTGCTAGGTTATGACTGCTTAAACAGATATTGTTCAGGTTTCCATAGAACAAAATTTTAATATCATGAGCTATATTCTCGTCCTTGTGGGCTGATATTACCGAACTTCGCGGTGGAGTCCCCTTGTACATAATGCACCCCTGTGTATTCGTGGACTGAAGAGCCCAAGAAGATTACGTACAGTTTGACTGTTGTTTAAAGCCGCACTCAGCAATATTCCAGCTATATGGCGGTGGTCTGGACCAGACATTCCTGTGATCAACAACATGAACATCGATCTACGCAAATGGCCCACGAATACAGGTGCCAAACAAATCAGCGAGCATGGCCCCCTGAACCCGTTAGTGGACTGTTACGACAAGCATGGAATGCTGAAGACCAATTCTAACCCTCATCCTCACGTTAGGGTGACATACAGAATTAGGATTAACGTATGCATTGCAGGATGCATGTTTTGGTTAACCACTCTGATTAATGCTTGTAAATCCGATTACTTATTCTAGTCGGTCAACAATGTCCAAACGAAGTCCAGCAGAGCGCCTGTGTACCTTTGCAGCGGAGGCTGGTGTTCAAGTGACGGAGAAGAGTTTTGCCAAATTTATGGACGAAAAGGATGAACTGAAGGCTTTCAGGAAAGAATTCCATTACCCCAAAATGAAGGAAATCATGTTTGGTAAGAAAATGTTATCACCGGATCATTGTTGTCAACAACTAATTTGTGTAATACTCTCTCTAAAAAAAAACTTGCTCTTCTCTGTTACAAATATATTTAATTCCAGGCTAATCCCATTAATCCGCTCATACTCCCATACGCCATGTGTTTTCTGTAGTACATTCATAACTCCCTAGAGAATGGTCGGTGGGGTAGTCTTGTGATGAAAGGTGCACGATCGTCATGCCGGAAACCCGTGGTCGACTTTCCTCATTCAAATGGGTCATTAAGTGTTTTCTTTCAGAAAATTAATTCATAATTGTTTTGTTTGTAGCTGACCAAACGCTAGTCGACCCCGAAGAAGACTCTGTTTATTTTGTCGGCAACTCTCTTGGTTTGTGCCCTAAGAAGACAGAAGAGTATATAAAGATCCAGCTGGAGAAATGGTCCAAAATGTAAGCCAAAGTGATTTTACAGCCCAGATAATAAGTAGAGCCTGTCCACTGTGTTCATTGCGGCGCCTGTGACGTCTGCGACTGTCTGTGGACGCCCTTTGGCCCACGAACCCACATTTTGTAAGGAAAGATATAAAGAGATGGATTTGAAGGGACCTTGGAGATCAGGTGTCATAACAGAAACATGTTTTGTGATTTGAAACCGTTTCCCCGTTGCATGGTCACGATAGGTATAGATTTAGAGGAACGTTTTCTTGAGGGGTAATGGTCTCAAAGTAGCACAAAAGCGTTTTCCATCCATGGATTCCTACACAGTATTCAAAACAAAGTGACTGTAATAGATTAAACACGGAACATGGTTCATTACTATGAGGCTGATATGCAAAACGTAGCGATAACATGAGTAGACATTTATTCCGGTATGGTCCTTATGTAGTCTGCTCTGCGATCTCGAAACAGGAAACACCAGCAACGCTCTATATTCCACATTTTAGAACATGCTTTAATGACGTGATCGAAAGCCTTCCTATGTCCAATTCTGTATGGAGCAGGTAGCGGGTATGTAAATTTTTTATGTACACGTTGACATGTCATGTAGGAGTGGGGGTGTTCCTATTTCAGTGCGATCCACGGCCATCGTCACGGCGAGCTGCCCTGGGCCACTTGTGATGAATGCGTCGATGGCGACATGGCCAAGATAGTAGGTAGGCATAGTCCAGACTGAATAACAAAATTAATTTTTATGTTCATTATGACTTTTTGCAATAAAAAAGAGCAAGTGATTAAAAAACCTTCCGGAAAAGATAAAGTGTGTTTTCATGAAAGATGAATATCAATTGGTGTTTTCGAAATATAATAAACGTTCGTATGCGTTGTACCCTGACAGCCTTTCTGAGACTGCAATGGTTGTGATCACGGTAAAAACAATATTTGTCCTCTTAAAAAATCAGAAATATTAAGCTTTATCATTGTAGCCGAAATCCAACCGTTTGTGGATTAGTACGGTAAAGGTTTCCCAGACCTTCTCTTTAGCTGATCTTCATGGTAGTAAGAACTGAATCCGTCCAACGGTGAAGCATGATTCACTATGCTCATGACGATTCCGTTTGCAGGAGGTCAACATGGTGAAGTTGCCCTAATGAACGGGTTGACAGTGAATCTCCATTTATTGCTGGTGAGTTTCCATCTGAAAAGGTCTGCTAATATGTACACTGAGGCAAAACTTCGATTTATTGCAATGGATTTGAGTTATTCTTGGTCTGTAGGAATGTGCATGCTCATATAGAGAATACGTAATGTGCGAATCGTTTTGCCCATATTCTTTTATGCTATACAATGTAATATTTTTGTAAATAAGGCTCTGGTTATTGTCTCATTGATTCTGTTTTTGTATAGGTCTCATTTTACCGACCAACTGCCACAAGGCACAAAATTATGTGCGAAAGCAAGTCGTTTCCATCTGATCACGTGAGTATAAGGAAAGTAGCTGAAACGTTTACTTTCCTTTCGAGCGCTTTTGTACTGCGTGCAAATATAGACGACAAAATTTCTGTTTGGTGAAATCAATTCATGTCCATACAAGAATGTATTTCAGACAAGTTAACGTGATTATAGTTTCACAATACAACTGCTAAGATTACATTAGTGTATTTTGTTTGCAAGTGTGCATATTATTGCGAGAGGCATTTAATTAATGTGAAACACCAACGACGATCTGTATTGCAGATTTTAGCGCATGTTTAATGACGTGTTCGAACGTCTTCCCAATCAAGTAATTTTGTATTGAGCGATGAAGACTGACATCTCATCTTCAAGAAATGTAGATGTGGGGCGTATTCCCGTTCTAGTACTTGCTTTGGTGTTGATGTGATTTCGTTTTTCTTGTTTCAGTATGCATTCGAAAGTCAGATAAGGCTCCATGGGTACAACCCAGCTGAAAGTCTAGTCTTGCTCGAGCCCAGGCAGGTGAGGCCACTGCTCGACTACAGAGTTTGTATTTGGAGTTTTACTGAAGGATCATCAATACCACGTGGCGTTAGTCCAGATTAGAACCTTTCTGTGATTTCTGATTCTCTTACATTTACCTCATATTCGCGCTCGTTGGTTTAAAGAAAGCTGTTAACGTCTGAGACTTGCGTCACCTTTCCCATTCCTCCAATGTCAAGCAACCAGTGACAGTGCTGAAATATGTTGCGCTAAACTCACTCATCACAACTCGTAACGAAGGTCCGTGTAGAATATGCCTTCAGCTACCCATGCTTGCCATAAAAGCGACTGTGCTTGTCATAACAGGCAGCTAAAGGGATCGGGTAGGCAGGCTCGCTGACTTGGTTGACACATGGCATCGGTTCCCACTTGCGCAGATCGATGCTCATGCTGTTGATCACTGGATTGTCTGGTCCAGACTCGACTATTTACAGATCGCGGCCATATAGCTGGAATATTGCTGAGTGCGGTTTAAAACTGAACTCATTCACTGACTCATCTTGCAACGTTTGCTGTTTAAGGGGGAGACTACGCTGCGCACAGAAGACATTGTGTCAAGAATACAGGAAGAAGGGGACTCTATAGCTGTAGTCTGTCTTCCTGGGGTGCAGTACTACACAGGCCAGCTGTTTGATATTCCCACCATCACCAAGGCTGGGCAGGCGAAGGGGTGCTACGTTGGATGGGATCTCGCTCATGCTGTGGGAAATGTGGAACTACATCTCCATGACTGGGGGGTGGACTTCGCCACTTGGTGCACTTACAAGGTAACAAGCACTCATTGGTTTGGAGAGCGACCCGTTGGGTGTTCATGTGCAAGTATCCTTTCACCCAATTAACGAGGTGGTTACAAGAAAACATAGTTCACAGTTTTACAGGAAACTGTATATTTATTACTAAGGGATGTATTGTATGTGAATGCTTTTTGTTTAATGTTCTGATAATGATGAAAAGGTTCAATGAGAATATGAAAAGATATTGCTGTTTTGTAAGGCCACATGAAAATAATTTCTTGTGCCTAATTTCCGCCTCACTCTACATTTCATTTTATTTTTTGCAGTGGTAAATTTGCATATATAAACCCAGAGATGTCCGTTTGTTTACCTTCAAATTCGGCAGCAAAGATTCAAACACCTTCAAAAGAACACACATAACTGATAAAATATTTGCATATTTTGTACACAGACATGTCGCAAATATAAAATGCATATAATACTGTATATACGACTAACATTATGTAGAAAGTCAGAAGGATATATTAGAGAAGGAAAAAGTACAACCGCCGTACAAACCCATTTAAAAAAAGAGGTTATGAGAAACTAGTAATTTATTTCCTATGACCTTATATAGCTTCTCATAAACTCTTTGATAGATATATCCAGTCTAACCTATATATATCCTCATCATTACATATGACATGGGTGATTATTGTGTATTCATCTTTCAGTACTTGTGCTCTGGAGCTGGGGGTATTGGAGGGGCATTCCTGCACAAGAAACATGAAAAGAACGATTTCCCCAAACTCCTTGGATGGTGGGGTCACAAGCTTGAAACACGCTTTGTCATGGACAATGGTGATTAGAAACATTTGAGCAGAAATATTACCTCACGACAAACTTCACAGATAATATGCCAAGTGATTGACACTGGGCAGACTAATTGCCTTATAGGTATGGTAGACGGAGCATTATGTCACTTTAAAATGATCCTTTGGTAAAACCAAAGCCCCTAAATTATGTTTCATGATTATATGTATTCTGTTCATTAATGGCCGTGAATACATACACATTGAAATTTTACCCAATAAACCAGTCCCATGTCAGGTTCCAGCAACATGTTCAAATGTGCTTTGGAAGGTGACTGATATTAATTTATTCCTTTCCCAGACATGGATTTATCCCCAGGAATCTACGGCTATCGTATCTCCAACCCTGCAGGGATGTTGATCCCGTCTCTAAAAGCAAGTCTAGAGGTAAGTGAAGAGTATGCCACAAGTTTCTTGTGTCTTGTGATTTAGTGTTTGTGTGTGGAACATGCCACTGTCTAAATATTCCACTAAGAAAAACTCTTGTCTTTCATGTTGAAAACCCCTGGACTAAGTCCATGGTGCCCCATGCCTGATGTTTGTTTAATATTTTTCTCCCATGGTTAATACCACATGGTTAAGTCCGTGGTGCCCCACGCCCAATCATTGTTTAATGTTTGCCTGCCATGGTGAATACCCACAGACTAGGTCGGGGGTGCCCCATGCCCGATGTTTGTCTGCAATGGTGAATACCACTGGACTAGGACCGTAGTGACTCCGCCTGATCATCGTTCTATGTTTGTCTCCTATGGTGAATACCCCTGGCTAAGATAAGTGGTGCCCGATCATTGTGTAATGTTCGTCTTCCAGCGTGAATACCCCTGGACAAAGTCTGTGTTGCCCCATGCCCAATCATTGTTTAATGTGTGTCTGCTATGGTGAATGACCAGAGGAATAGTCCCTGATTCACAATCTCTCTGGGATTGATGGTCCCCTTCTCCCCAGTGTGTTGGATTGCCTAGCAAAAACAGAACTTGGTGCTCCAAACATGATGTCCAGTTTGGCGAATGCCAGTGGGCTGTTGGTGCTCCGTGTCCAACTACTCTGTGAGGTTTGTCTACTCGGGACCAGTTGAACAGGCCCCAAATGTTTTGCTTGATATTGTCAAATGTTAATCTTCCGATGTGCATCACGTCTATGTGCACCATTCCCGATGTTTGTTCAACGTCTCTCTGTTTCCTGTGTCGAAAGCTATTTTTCGGAACTCACCTGATAATTTTCAGAATGCATCCTAATTGTTTTATTCATGTGTAGAGTATGAAAATGTTCTACACTACATGGATGTTAAATATTCCCTTCCAGCTGTATAACAAAGCCACCTTGCCAGCACTGAGACAGAAATCCTTGTTGCTGACAGGGTATCTAGAGTTGTTGATAAGAAAACGATATGGCCGCCCAGATAAAAAGTCAGAAGATCCCGATGCAATATACATTGACATACTGACCCCATCTGATCCTGAACAACGAGGGGCCCAGTTATCACTGTCGTTTAATGTCAACATTCACCATGTTCTTCAAGAACTGTACAAGCGTGGTGTTTCCGTGAGTATTAGCAATATGTTTGACATTTAAGTGATTCAGTTGTCCTCGATTGCATGTGTGGTTAACGCCTTACCATAACTGATGGCACGTCACAGAGCATCAGCGTCATGGCTAGATTTCAGGGAGCAAACCTGGGCATTCTAGCTCCACGGGGAGGATACAAATGTCCGAATGTGGCGTTCAGTTGTATAAACGTCATTCACTGAGATGGATCCGTAATGGCAAGGGTATTCGTCTAGTGTGTATTACAGCAGCCTTAGTGGTACAGACGATCCGATCAGTCTTTTAATCGAATCTTTATCACATTCGGCGCTGTTGGATCTAATGTATAGAAATATATTGAAAGTTTACTCAGTCACACACCTCTCTGTCATCAATACACGCTCCTTTCAAATGTATTCCTTCACTTCACACCCGCTCCGTCACTCGCTTCACAAAACTCACTCATCTATTTACCAACTTCTCATTCCCGGCCGCGTTAAAGACGTTAAAATATGGTACTTATTGATCCCTGCCATTAGTGGGTAAAACACACTGGTCGGCTGAGAGTCAGTATAATGAGGGGGTATTCATGCTTAATTTCGGCATCTCAGTGAGCTTGGACTATAAAATCAGATTAAGTCCGAACTAATACAAGCAGCCACACACATTCACGTATGCATGTCGTCATATGAGCGAAATTTTCTCAAGTACGACGTTAAACCTTATTTCACCTCGCCACCCCGCACATCTCGTCACCTCATCTAACTCACTTCTCAGCTTATCGTTAACAGGCTGCCAGCGAGATCGGATGGTCAAGCTCGCTGACTTGGTTGGCAAATATCATCATATCGCAGCTGTGTAGACTATGCAACAACCAACCCAACCAACCAACCAACCACTTCTCACTCATTCCTCCTCATGCTTCTAACTCGTTCACACTTCTCGCTTATTCATTGAAATACTTTACTCAATAATTTCACTCAGCACCTCATCCTTAACATATCGCTGTACCTCTGGAAAAGCAATACGTTTCGGCCTCACGTCACGTCAAAAATTTTTGTTTGCTTTAGAACTCATTATTCATGCCAACTTGATTATACCTTTTCAGTGCGACAAGCGTCTACCGCGTGTCATCCGCATCGCCCCAGTCCCCATCTTCTGCTCCTTCGAAGACGTCCACAGGTTCATGAAGTACCTAGAACAATCTCTGACGGCAGCCAAGGCACAAGGCCACGTGGACCATATTCCTGATAGTAACAATGTTTAAACCAAACAGTACAGATACACCCGTGTACTACGTGTGTAAAACAATCTTTCTGAGAACATACCACTTCCACTGCTCATTGTATGCCACATGTGATCGGTCATACTTGATTTTTAAAGTTATGATTATGATTGTCGTTTTATCTGGTTGCTTTGTAATTACATTTATCGCGACGGCGTTCCACAAAATAATCGCCATTGTGCTGATTTCCTGCTGTAGAATATTCTTTTCAGGACAGATACGTATTCGGTTTGTTGTTTAATGTCGCAATATTAAAGCTATGTGGCTGCAGTATGTTAGTAATCTAGTCAACCGGATCAAGATCGGGGTCAGCATTGATGCTGAATAGTAAAATATACTAAGAGGCGACTAACGGCGTCAATGTTCAGGCTCACTGACTTGGTTAACACATGCCATCGTATCTCAGTTTCGCAGATCGATATTTCTGCCATTCTGGTCCAGACAGTCCAGTGATTGATACCACGTGTACTGAACTACGCAACTATGATACGATGATATGTGTCAACCAAGTTATCGAACCTGACCACACAGTTGTAGCTTGACTACAGCTGTGATGAGGGGAGAAGACCCAGCCCAGAAACGTCGTGTTGTAAATATTAAAGAAGTTGTAAATCCATACACTTCGTTCTCGTATAACTAGATGCAAATCCTGACTCTTGTCCCAGGTCACCTCTTGATCGGGCATGTATACTGGTGCTAGGTGACATTAATCATGTCTGTTTTAAGAATCAAACATTTGGACCTCTCAAAAGATCATTGCGATCTCAAGTTGACTAAACGATTTCGAAGCCACTGCTGGTGCTTGGGGGCTGGAGAATGAATGGGGTGGGGGTGTGTTTGGGGGGAGAGAGAGAGAGAGAAAGCAGGGGGGGGGGGGGTCCAGATGGCAATGCAAGGTCGTTATTCATTCCATTTGAAAAGTGATCTATTTTGTCACTTTTTGTTCCATGATCATGATCATGATCATTTCAGTTTGCGTGTGTTATGCACTTGTATATTTCACATTTTCCCATTTTTAAAGGCTGACCGAAACAACAAAAACACAGCAGCCATCAACCTTCAGGGGTTCCATTATGATGTGCTCGTAAAATCCAGAACTCTGCTTTGACTGTCATGTTCAGGTCCCGTCATCATGTACCTGTCGGAACCTCCAGGTTAGCCCTACAGTGTTGAATGCGGTTGACAGATGAGAGGGGGATATACTATGTGACCACCGTTGTATGCCTATACGTGCACGTGTATATCTAGATTTGTGTGTCATATATGTCATAACTTTTCCGAGTCGTTTGTATGTTTCGATGTTGTATGACGGAAGTATACCTGTCAGTGCTTCATCATCTTCCATTGGGAACATTGCATTAACTGTTACTTAGAGTATTGTATAACATGAACTAGCGATTTAAACACGTTTTTTGTCCAAACATTTTGTTATACCTCTTCTGATAACTGTGTTTATCCATTTCAGTTGTAGTGTCTGGTAGTAACATGGTTCGTATCGGCAAACATGAATGATCTGGAGGTCCTGTCCTTTGTTTACGCAAACTGAACATTTCAAAAATTTAAAAATAATGATTTTTTAATATATAAAAGAAAAGAATTATAGTCTATTAAATTTTGTGTTAATGCAAGAATCGCACTGCGAAATCACTGACATCAATCAGCGGAATATTGCTGCACCATTCACGTCCTCACTATTGTCAGCCAATCGAGAAACCGTAGTCTGGTAGTGGGCCTGGCATTGTTTTATGAATGTATGGAGACATTCACGCAAAACTATCGCAGGTTTAGCCTCCGAGTGTCATATGTCCACGTGCAATCTAAATATGAAACACTGATTAATATGTTAAAACGCACGTGTGTTTCCTCGTATATCGTTAACGTGTTGGAATTGAAGTGGCTAGACTGTGCCAGTATGGTGCCACAGGAGAATGTTTGACATGATGGGACGTTTTATTGGAAATGTAGATATTTTTTATCATTTAGCTCTTGAAAGTGGAAAAATACTCGTTTTCTTAGATGTACTACTGTTTACAGACAGATTTACGCCTAAAATAAAACACTACAATAGAACACTTCCATCTTCAACCGAACCTTTAAACATCTAACATTTCAAAGCTTAGATTTCTTGCCGGCCAATGCAGTAGATCATTTTAATGTAGTAGTACTCCTTTCATGTTAACATTTCAACATGGGAAAATACATTGCAGATTGTTTAATTGCACATATTTACAGGACCACGACCGTCATATCACAACCTAGAGAATACATTGTAGATTCTTTAGTTGTACATGTTTACAGGACTGCCACAGATATATCACAATCTAGAAAATACATTGTAGATTGTTTGGTTGTACATGTTTACAGGACTGTCACAGGAACACCACATTCTGCCAACAGGTTTGACTCCGATTCTCTCCATTTTGCGCCATGTTAAATGCTTTACCAAATATCTTTCAACCATCCATATTTGTTAAGGCCACCATGCACTATCCATTGTGTGACAGATCGTTTAGTCGTCACTGTTTTGCCATTACTATATTTCATAACAACAGCAGATAAAGGCATCGGTTTTATTACAGAAACAGTCATAACATAATACTCTGGATAACCACATATTGATTTTTGGTGTGTGTTTTAGTCGTATTGCTCAAGAGAATACACCTCTGGTGTGTCCTGACCACGTTTTTCATACTATTCTTGATATTGTATCATTGCCATCCATTTAATCGTGTGTAATATGTCCAGAGTCTCATAAATCTGTCTAGAATATATGTTGCGTTGTGACAGTGTAAGATTAAACCATCTACTCTGGTACTGATCCTAGCTGTATGTATATGTTTGCGAAAGATTTGAAACTTTAGAAAGGGTATTTGTTCATAAACGTGTATCTGATAAGATGAAATCCCTTGTTGAGGAAAAGAGTTCTTGTGTCGTTAGCATGGTAACAGATGTATCTACGTCTTGAATAGACAGCAATTTTATCTGTTCTCATTTGTCAACAGTACATTTAGAGCGTGTTATCTTTTAAAAAGTTAGTATGTAAACATTCAGCCCCTCAACGTCTACAGTGACAGTCAGTGGTCTTAAATCTTAAACCTTTGATTGACAAGAATAGGTTTTAATATTCTATATCAAGTTTTATTATGAGTGAATGTTTGTTACTTTTCACATTTAGTGACAGTTTATATGATGTATGTCCATTTTCCCCATTTCTTGATCGAGCTATATATCACTGCTTGATAATAAACAAAAATATGCTTATTACAGGTGATTCAATTATAATATCTTACTGTATATCGCCTTTAACCAGTGGTTCATCAGTATGCATGCGGTATGCTATTTTTTGGTATAGATTTTATATTATGCATGTGATTTTGCATATACTTTCTTCAAAAGTCTTACCAGCGAGAAAATATTCTTTACACTTTACCATTAAACTGTGTATCTCATTTTTATGTTTTGTGATCTTTTCCGGAGTAAGTTGTGGACTAACCTGGTCTAAATAAAGAAACGGACGGCAAATATTACAGAAATGAGGTAAGAATATTAAATTTGAAATATAAGCTTGAGTCCCAAGATGTTCGTGCTGTGCTTGCGCTCACGGCTGTTTAACACACTGCAGCCATTCACTTTTGGGGCCGTGAGGTAGCCCTAGTGGTTCGAGCGTTGGCTCGTCACACAGAAGGCCCAAGATCGATACCCCACATGGGTACAATGTATGAAGCCCATTTCTGGTGTCCCCTGCCGTGATATTGCTGGAATATTGGTAAAAGCGGCATAAAGCCATACTCACTCACTCATTCTACTTTGAATGGCTCCACAAGGCGGTGTCTGTAACACACGTGCACTGACGTGATTATTATATATTCTCACCTGAAAGTGGAAGTAGCTCGACCACAGAGCAGTCCACAGACCACACACTGAGTGTGTGAGTTCAGTTTTACGCCGCACTCAACATTATTTCAGCTGTATATCTGCGGTCTGTAAATAATCGAGTCTGAACCAGACAATCCGGTGATCAACAGCAACTTCTGCAAGAAATTGTATGATGCCAACTGTATCCTGAATATTGAATCATGATTCACTGTGGATCACAAATAGGCTGAGAGATTATGAAAATGGTAGCTTGGTTTTGCATGTGTTTGTGACGGATGCCGTCAGTGGATACGCTCACCTTTTCGTAAACGACTGGTAGGATCGTTATTTACTTTGCTCATGTACCGGGTTCATAATATCGTCGGCCGACAGCAAATCTGCCCTTTCAGAGCACATCAAAAACAACCCCACCCATTCCACTGACTGGCAACAAACTAGCATCCTGGCTACCAACGTTCACGATTGGCGCAAACGAAAACCACTAGAAGCCATCAACATCAGGAGATTAACCATAGAGATTAATAGAGATCAAGGTGTATATCTCGCCAGTGCCTGGAACATCACAAAAGCCACCCCTGATGTCATTTAATCAGCTGTATATCACTCTGCTGTGTTTACACCTCCCCACCATCATTGTTTATATACATGTACTTGTCTTGAAGAAGGGGCAAGAAATAGAACCGAAACGCCGTGTTAGACAATAAAAAGAAGTTGTCATCAGTATATTCGTCTTATTATATTCAGCAACTTCTAATGCCTCTCAAGAATCCCAATACAATGATGGCGCAGACAAATGAAAAGCAATGCCATTTAAGAAGGCTGTTCCAATCAAGGTTGAGACAACGAAGGCAACCATCTCGCTCTGATCCGGTACAAACCTCTAAACTCTAAGAAGTCCTAATTAGTAGATACTAAATCCTAATTAGTAGATATTAAGTCCCAATTAGGAGATACTATGTACTAATTAGTAGATACTAAGTCCTAATTAATAGATGTTAAGTCCTAATTAGTAGATATTAAGTCCTAATTAGGAGATACTATGTACTAATTAGTAGACACTAAGTCCTAATTAGGAGATACTATGGACTAATTAGGAGATACTAAGTCCTAATTAGGAGATAAAAAAAATCAGGCTGTGGCACTAGGACGTTTCCGTATCGTACCGAAGAAACTGAATAACGATCATGCTAATTTCATCTTTTCAAGAGACCATGCAATGATCTGTGTCCGTGTATAGTAAACACAATAATTATGTGAATTACTTGAAAACTCCCTCAGTCTGTATTGAGAGTTGTGAATCCTTATCAACAATCTTCAACTTCACCCCTGGACTCACGCTTGGTATCTGAAGATAAATAACTTGAACGGAAACAAATACGAGGGGATGTCAATAAGTTTTGAGCCTTGAGCATTTTTCATACCCAGGGTTCACAGCCTATGGTACGACATTGGACCTTGGGGTGTAGCAGATGTGATATATAAGTTTTGGTAACCTACTCTCAGAAGTTATTGAACAGCTCATATTGACAGAAATAGACCCCACTCCACCCCTCACGGCAGTGAAAATGAATAAAATTGAGTATAGAGCAGTTATTAAGTTTTTAGTTCTTGAAGGAAACTCGGTGAAGAACTTTGAAAAAAGGCTTTCAGCAGTTTATGGGAAGTCTTCCCCTTCATCTGCTACCATCAAACGATGGGTCAATGAATTTAAGCATGGTAGAGAGAGTCTTGAAGATGACCTCCGTCCAGGTCGCCCAACAGCAAGCACTAGTCAGCAAAACATTGACAGAGTACATAGACTTGTGCTGGAAAATCGTCGAATTACACTCCACGAGTTAGAGGAGACCACAGGCATTTCACACGGATCCATGGAGACAATTCTTCATGAACATCTCGCCATGTCTAAGGTGTGCGCAAGATGGGTGCCAAGAATGCTTACAGATGAAATGAAGCAAACAAGGGTCACCATAAGCAACTCCATGCTAACCAGATACAAGAATCCAGAAGATTTTCACTTTAGGCTAGTAACCTGTGAAACCTGGATCCACCACTATGATCCTGAGAGCAAACAAGAATCCATGGAATGGAAACATGTCACTTCTCCTAGGACCAAAAAGTTCAATGCCTCCAGATCAGTGCAGAAGGTAATGGCGACAGTCCTCTGGGATAGCAAAGGCGTCATCCACATAGATTACTTACCAAAAGGAAGAACAATGAATGGGGAATATTACGCTAACTTGTTGCGGCAAGTGCGACAGTCAGTCAAGGAGAAGCGCCGGGGCAAGATCAGACGTGGTATTCTTCTACATTAAGACAATGCTCCAGTACACACCTCTCGCGTTGCAGCCGCTGCTGTCCAGGAATGCGGGTACGAAATCTTGCCCCACCCTTCTACAGAGACGGCATCAGCGACTGGCAGAAAAGATGGAACAAGTGTCTTGACTCACAAGGGGACTATGTTGAAAAATAAATGTGGTTCATACCAATATTTTGTGTTTTTCTATGCAAGGCTCAAAACTTATTGACACCCCCTCGTGCGTGGATATAATTTATATTGAAAAGGCCACTCAGTGAGATTTCGAAGCTGAACTTGAAGAATCGCAAAGCTTGCTTATCGTAGGGATTTTGCAAAGGAGAACATGTGGTTCAGCATTCTTTTAAAAAGAACCGAACCAAAACCACGCGTTACCAGACTGGTTAATGACGATATCCCTACATGTATAGTGCGTGAATATGCACAAGCAATACATTCTTGTGGCGCATGTTATTAACTATTGTTGTTTTCTTTTCTAAAAAATGAGAAGTTGAAATATTGTATTCTTGCTTTCGATAAATGTGTCAAAAAGGGGAAAAGGATCATCACATATGCATTCAGAGAGACACAGTATACAAATTATTATAATGGTGTACTGAACTGCATGCATGGTTTTCGTATTTCAATAAATATGTTTGTTTTCAGTGTGTATAATAGTAGCGATCAACCAACGCCATGTGTGGCACAGACAGGGTCCTGGAATATCTGCAGCTGTCTTCCAAGCAAAGCTCACGAATGTCCACCCATATACGTTATTGTGCTGTTAAAGAGAAGTATCAACATGTAAGGGATGAAGAGTTAGTGAATGATTTTCGTTTGGGAGGCAACATACTAATAGTATGACGCTCGTACTGCTATTAGTTATGTGCCCCTAGAGATGAGTCACGGAAAAAAGAACCTACACATCACCTGAATCTAAAACTATGCCGTATATATACATAAGAGATCAGTGAAGAGTTTCATACGACAACCCATGTTAGATATCGTGCTCTGTAGAGCAAGGATTGGTACCCAAGGGGTACCCGACATATCAGTCATGGTGACAGGTATACACTGGTCACGGCTGGTTCTGACATGCCGCTACGACTCAATGCATGCTTTGTGCTCTTGTCCGTGCGTTTCATCTGATCATCCTCCCAAAATGTTGGACAGTGTGCGAGTTACAAATACTACCCGCGTGAGTTCTGCCATTCAGAAACTGTTTGTTTCCAAGCAGTGACGTCACGGATAGCACACCCCTGCTCAGTGTCGAGCATAGTCTACTCCTACCACCATCCCTCGCCCCTTTCTGAGATGTCGCGATAAACCCGGGACCTA